>NC_080042.1:44750657-45050657 GCF_012489685.1 Lotus japonicus
TTATCAGTTCGACGCAGAAGTTCCATCATCATGTGCTTCATTTCAATTAGCATGGATTCATGAGTGTCAAGACGCTGTTCCATGATGTCGAGTCTGGACGAGCTTGACTGAGTAGAACTGGAAGGAACATTATGAGCAGCTTGAGGAGCTGGAATGGAGCAGAAGCAGCAGAAGTAAACACTACTGGTGCAAGTGCTTGGCATCTAAGAGCTTCAGCCTCAGCTTCAATTCGTTCTGCCTCTAATCTGGCTTGTTCAGCTTGAGCTGCTGCTTGACGTGCAGCTTCTTCTGCTTGTTCTTTCTTTCTCTGAGCTTCTTCAATAGCTTCAAGAAGCTTATGTCTCTGTTCTTGTTCATGAAGAGCCACCCTTCTAGCAAACCTTTGCTTTGCAGCCTCAATGCTCTGACTTCCCTCTGCATGCAGGAGCTGCATCATAATTGGAACTTGAGCCACTAGCCAAGTGCCCAGATTGTTCCACTCATCAGCCACACGTTCAGCATTCTCACTTAGGTCAGTCTGACCGTGCACATTGCGTAGCATCAAAGAGGCTTCATGATAGAAAATATTGATGCACTCAGAGAGAGATGTGGGTCGGAGTGAGTGTAAGGAATTATGGAGAGGTTGGTTTCAGGAGAGGCTGGGTGATTGCTGCTGTGAGCTTCAGAGGCACCTTGTGGAGAGCCAATGTTAAACATTTGAGCATTGGGTTCAGAGGTTCCAAGGTGAGGTTCTGAAGTTTCAACCAGAGGATGGGGTGATCTAACCGAGGATTGGTTAGACACAGATTGTTCTGGTTGAATAGGCTCTTGTTGGCCAGGGGCAGGGTGAGCTTGTTGAGCCAAAGGGTCTGCCTCATGTAAAGGATTGACCAAGATAGGTTCATCTGGGTCAACTAGACGTTCAGGTCTAGGGCCAGGATATCTCCTAGGGCTTGGACAAGTGAGATAATACTCTTCTAAGGTAGACACCTTTTCTTTTCTGACCTCCATGAATTTTCTAATGGATTCAGAGTTATTGGAGGGAGAAGAGTCAGCAACATTGGTTGGGAATGATACATGTGTAAGGGCTGTGGAAGAGTCTGTATCCGTGGGTCTGAGAGCCCGACGTTCTGATGCTCTTGGGACAGAGTGATCAGAGGTTCTGGGTCTAGGTTCTGTTTGGGTAGGCTCTGGTTGTTCAAGAATGATGGGTTCAGAAGTTAATGGGTTGTATGGAATGGTGATGGGAGAAGTTGGTTCATCTGACCTAGAGGGTTGGTTCTGGAGCAAATTCCAAAGAGGTGCTTCAGTAGGGGAAGGTTGAAAGAACGAAGACCTTGGGGAATGTGGTGGAGAGGTGGTTTGTGCAGCTGGTTGGGATTCAGGAATAGGAGTGAGGGGATTTGAGGAGTGTTTGAGCATGGCAGATATGGGAAGTGCATCAAATAAATTCAAATCATCATCAGAAGCAATTGCAGACTTACTTGAATGTGCTGATGATCTTGTCACTCTGGCAGGAGTTTCAGTCCTTCTGATCACTGCAGCAGCTGGTTCCACCCGAGTAGGCTTCACCACAATTCTAACCTGCTTCTTCTTCTTCTTAGGAGGACCATCCTCATTGTCACCATCATCACCATCATCGGGCTTGCTGGTTTCATCTTGCTTTCTCTTGGATTGACCAGCCTTCTTCTTTTTTATCAGAGGGACATCTGATTCCTCAGAAGATTCTGCTAGGATCATCTTCCTCTGAACTTTCTTCTTGGGAGGAGAAGGAAACTCTGGAGCTGGCGGCAGTCTGCTAAAGAAGTCATTGAGATCAATTTCGAATCCTTGAGCCCTTAGGTCTTCAACATAGCACCGAATGGCGTCAGGATTGTCTGCCTGTGTCCACAGAGGGTAGTCATTCAGAGGCATCCTTCTACTTCTGATCTCAGAGGATGTGTCTTCATGGGCAGGAGCAATCTTCTTCTTGATTAGGCCCATCTTCTTTAGAGAATTTGCCGTGAAGACATCACTGACAATGGTGGTCAGATCCTCTGTGCATCCAGCATTTATCAAATCTTGAATGAGACCACTCTCAATGAAGAGATCAGACAAAAGTCTCCCGAAGGGAATATACTTGATCGCTGACTTGATGGAGGCAGTGGTACGAGACTTCCGGATACATTCCTTCAAGTAGGAGAACAGGAAGTAGGGAAGGCAGATCTTCTTCTGGTCTTGGATGAAGAACAACATCACCTTCTGGTTGAAGTTGATGTAGTCTGGGGAACTGCCCTTTGGTCTCTGGTTTATGCAATGGAGCAAAATTTTGTGCCAGATCCTGAGCTTGGGATAAAGGTCCATCACCTTGTAATTCGTCTTGCCCGGTTTGTAATTGGTGTACAGGGCCTTGTTGATCTCATCCTTCGTCTTGGGTTTCAGCTTCGATTCCGTGAATTGGAAACGATACCCAAAAGCAGTTTCTGCACCCAGCAATTTCACGAAGGACTTCTCTGTGATGATGATCTTTCTTCCAAGAATGTGAGATACCACCTGAGTATCATCGCAGTCGGCGTGCTTCCAGAATTCCTTGACCAGTTTATCATACACCGGTCCTCGAAGTCTGTTGAAGTAATTTCCCCAACCTTGAACTTGGACTTCAGGACGAAGATCATACCCATTTGTAGCCAGGTTGTCGAGGTCGAATCTCCATTCTGCCAGGACTTGAAGTTCCTCAGGAGCATATACGCAGTGAACGGCACAGCCCCGTTCTGCAATTGGAATAATCTGCTCTTGAGCTTGACCTTGATCTTGTGTCGGATTCTCAGGGCCCCTTTGACCCGTTGCTAGACCAACTACCATGTGAGGGAACTGGGTTGCATCTGCAGTAGTTCTTCTGGTTTGACTCACCATTTTTGAAGCGGTTGAAGGTTTGAGGTAGAAGATGAAGGTTGAAAGATGAAGAGAGATCGAGAGAGAAAACGAGGATAAGCGGTTTCGAAATAGCAGAGAGAGAGAGAGTAAAAACCGGAAGTGAAAGAGATCGTGTGTGTATAGTGGGTTTTGACAAATAACTGTTGTTGATTCAAAAAGCAATTTAAGATCAACGGTTGAAAATTAAAGATAGATAGTAACAGTAAATACACAAATCACACACAGGAGAGAAGCACATCTACACGCAATCATAACAGACTGTCACACGGGCACAAGGAACTATGCATCAGAAATACTGACACACGTGTTGCTGTCTCAGCTTCAGAGTCAGTACCAGTGGGTACACACACTCTGATTGAGTTACCTTCTGGACTAGACATCTTCTGATCAAGAAGTATCATAGTCAGAGGTTCTGATCCATCTTCACTCTGGACAAAAGTCCATGTTTAGATTTTTCAGAATAAAATTAAATCTATCCTCTGCTAAGGGCTTTGTAAAGATATCTGCCCATTGATGGTCAGTATCAACAAACTTCAGAAGAAGTACGCCCTTCTGTACATAATCTCTAATAAAGTGATACTTTACCTCAATGTGCTTTGCCCTTGAATGCAAGATAGGATTCTTACTCAATGAGATTGCAGCAGTGTTATCACAATAGATTGGGATATTGCTCTCAAGGATCTGATAATCCTCCAGCTGATGTTTCATCCAGAGCATCTGAGTGCTGCATATTGCTGCTGAGATATATTCTGCCTCTGCAGTTGATAGTGCAATGGTTGATTGCCTCTTGCTTGCCCATGAGACTAGATTGCTTCCCAAAAATTGACAATTTCCAGAAGTACTTTTTCTCTCTGTTCTATCTCCAGCATAATCAGCATCACAGTAACCTGAAAGCTTATACTCTGATGTTTTCTTATACATCAAGCCAAGGTTAGTGGTGCCTTTCAGATACCTTAGGATCCTCTTAACAGCAGTTAAGTGGGTTTCCCTTGGATCTGATTGGAAACGAGCACATAAATGAACACTAAATAGTATGTCTGGCCTAGATGCAGTTAAGTATAGAAGTGAACCTATCATGCCACGATAGAGCTTCTGACATACTTTACCACTTTTATCTTCTTTCTCCAGAATGCATGTAGGATGCATTGGAGTCTTGGCCACTGTAGATTCCAGCATATTGAACTTCTTCAGAAGTTCTTTAGTGTACTTGCTCTGATGGATATATGTTCCTTCTGGTGTCTGATCAACTTGTATTCCCAGAAAGTACTTTAATTCTCCCATCATACTCATCTCAAATTCAGCCTGCATCATCTCAGAAAATTCTTTGCATAGAGATTGATTAGCAGAACCAAATATAATATCATCAACATAAATTTGCACAATTAAGATATCATCTTTATAAGTCTTGCAGAAAAGAGTTGTATCTACTTTACCCCTTACAAACTCATTCTCCAGAAGGAATGAGCTGAGTCTCTCATACCATGCTCTGGGAGCTTGCTTCAGACCATAGAGTGATTTCTTCAATTTGAACACATGGTCTGGTTTCTTCTCATCTTCAAAACCTGGGGGTTGATGAACATAGACTTCCTCTGAGATATAACCATTTAGGAAGGCACTCTTCACGTCCATCTGATGTAGAACTATGTTGTGATTTACTGAGAAAGATATCAACAGTCTGATTGCCTCCAGTCTTGCTACTGGAGCAAATGTCTCAGTGTAGTCTATTCCTTCCTGCTGGCTGTAGCCTTGAGCAACTAGCCTTGCCTTGTTTCTGACTACATCTCCTTTCTCATTCAGCTTGTTTCTGAATACCCATTTCGTTCCAATAACATGGACACTCTCAGGCTTCTTCACTAAGCTCCAAACATCGTTCTTGGAGAATTGATTCAATTCTTCTTCCATGGCCAGAATCCAATCCTTGTCCTGAAGAGCTTCATCTATGGACTTGGGTTCAATTAAGGACACCAATCCTTTTAGACTGAGCAAGGTCTCTTCAGAGGGTCTGAAGGCAGATCTGGTTCTGACTGGTTCGTCTTTGTTGCCCAAAATCAATTCCTTAGGGTGAGCTGCAGTGATTCTGCTCTTCTTCAGAGTTTGTGAGTTAGAGGGACCAGCTTCTTCCTCTGGTTCATCTTCCTCTGGCTCAACTTCCTCTGGAGCTTTGCCTTTGTCAGAAACATTAATGCTTAAATCTGCAAACTTTTCAACTAGCTTTGACTGGTCAGAGTCAAGCTTATCGTCAAATCTAACATGAATAGATTCTTCAATAGTTTTAGCATCAGTATTATAAAATCTAAAACCTTTAGATCTCTCAGAGTAACCGAGTAATAGACACTTGGAAGACTTAGCATCAAATTTATGCAATCTATCCTTAGTATTGAGAACATAACAAACACAGCCAAAAGGATGAAAATAAGAAATGTTGGGTTTTATGTTCTTCCACAATTCATAAGGAGTCTTATTCAGAATTGGTCTCACAGAGATTCTGTTCTGAATGTAACATGCTGTATTTACTGCCTCTGCCCAAAAGTGCTTAGCCATGCCAGTTTCTTGGAGCATGGTTCTAGCCATCTCCTGAAGAGTTCTGTTCTTCCTCTCAACAACACCATTTTGTTGAGGAGTTCTGGGACAAGAGAATTCATGTGCAATTCCATAGGAATCAAACAGACTCTCAAATTTGTCATTCTCAAACTCTCCACCATGGTCACTTCTGACACGCACAATCCTACAAGCCTTCTCGTTTTGCACTTGAGCAATGAAGGTAGAGAACACAGCATGAGACTCATCCTTGCGGGTTAGAAACTTTACCCATGTCCAGCGGCTATAGTCATCAACGATAACCATCCCATATCTCTTGCCACCTATAGACTCAGTTTTCACTGGTCCAAAAAGGTCGATATGCAGAAGTTCTAACGGCCTTGAGGTTGAGACAACATTCTTTGCCTTGAAAGGGACTTTTGTGAATTTGCCTTTCTGACATGCTTCACAAAGAGCGTCTGAAGCGAACTTCAGATTGGGTAAGCCCCTGACAAGGTTTAGCTTGCTCAGCTGAGAAATCTTTCTCATACTGGCATGCCCTAACCGTCTATGCCATACCCACTGCTCTTCATTAACAGACAGAAGGCACTTCACATTCTGAGCCTCCAACTCAGATAATCTGATCTTATAAATGTTGTTCTTCCTCTTGCTGTTAAACAGAACAGAGCCATCGATTTGACTTACAGCCCGGCAGGACTTTTGATTGAATATAACATCATAACCCTTGTCAGCTAATTGACTTATAGACAATAAGTTATGTGTTAAGCCGTCTACCAATAACACATTATCAATGCATGGACTACTATCTACACAAATAGTACCAGTACCAACAATTTTACCCTTTTCATTTCCTCCAAAGCCAACTTCGCCTCCAGGCTTAAGTTTCAGCTCTCGGAACATACGCCTTTCTCCCGTCATGTGACGCGAGCATCCACTGTCCAGATACCATGATTGGTGTTTCAGTGGAGCTATCAAGGATATCTGCAACATAGATGATCTTGTCCTTAGGTACCCACTTTCTGGGTCCTCTCTTGTTAGTTACCCCAGAGGTTCTGATCACCTTGGGTGTCTAAACATGATATTTTAAAGGAATATTTGCATGATATTTAGTCATAGAGAAGGATCCCTTTTTAAGAGGGTTTTTAGCAACTTTAGCAGGTACAGGATCAGGCAATATGGTACCAGAGGGAACAAAGCATTCATACAAGGATTTAGCTTTAGACACAGAGGGCTCATTTCTAATTGGTTTAGAATAGCCAATGCCATGCATTCCATTTCTGCTTACGCCATAGATCATTGAAGTCATTAAGCTTCTATCCACGCTTTTAGCTAGGAATCTTTGAAAAGACTTTTCATACTTAGATTCATTTCTACAATCAGAGGCATCACAGGCAACAATTTCTTCTAACTTAGCAATCTGGTTCTTAAGCACAGAGTTAGAATTGATCAAGGCATGATTATCATTTTTCAAATCAGAAATAATTTTCTCATGTTCAGAAGGAGTCTTGGAAACAGCAGATAAGTTCTTTTTCAGCTTCTTATGCTTAGACAATAAGGAGTTATACTTATCCATAATATCAGACAATGCATGTTTCAGTTCAGAGGTAGAGAAAGAAGCGAATACCTCATTTTCATCGTCTGAGTTAGGATTTCCTTCTGATTCTGAGTCAGAGTCAACAACTCCCTTTGACTCTGCTTCCTTGTCTTTGACAATAGCCATGAGTCCTTGGACTTCACCATCAGAGTCAACATCCTCTGACTCTGATTCATCAAATGTCACCATCAGACTCTTCTTTGTCTTGAAGTGCTTCTTTGGCTTCTTGTCCTTCTTCAATTTTGGACAGTCACTTTTGTAGTGCCCTGATTCTTTGCACTCAAAGCATGTGACTTCCTTAAGTGAGGACTTCTTCTGAACTGAGGATTCAGACTTTCCTTTTGCCTTTCCAGAGCCTTTGTATTTGCTCTGCCTGTGCTTCCAGATGCGATTGAGTCTCTTGGAGATCAGAATCAGCTCATCTTCATCAGAATCTTCTGATGCTTCTTCAGATTCCTCTTCTTCAGCTTGAAGAGCTTTTGACTTCTCAACCTTAGCCTTTTCAGATTTAGATTTCAAGGCTATGGACTTTTTCCTCAGATCTTGCATCTCTGAGCGCTTCAGCTCATGGCATTTCAAAATGCTGATGAGTTCTTCTAAACTCATATTCTCAACGTCTCTCGTGAGCTCTCTTGAAGTCACTAAAGGCATCCAACTTTCAGGAAGACACCTGATGACCCTTATGACATGATCTTTTGTTGTGTAGCTCTTGTTGAGAGGTCGTATGCCAGCTTCAAGCAACTGAAATCTGGAGAACATTTCTTCAATGGACTCATTTGGCTCCATGATGAAGGATTCATACTTTTGGATCAAAGACAATGCCTTTGATTCTTTGACTTTCTTGTTTCCTTCATGAGACATCTTCAGAGATTCGAAAATGCCTTTCGCAAACTCACGATCTGTAATCTTCTGGTACTCTTCATAGGAAATAGCACTTAGAAGAATTGCTCTTGCTTTGTGATGTTGTGAGTACAACTTCTTTTGATCTGCAGTCATCTCTGACCTTGGGATCTTCTTGCCATCTGCATCAACTGGACGCTCGTAGCCATCCACAATAATATCCCAGAGATCTGCATCGAAACCCAGAAAGAAACTTTCCAGTCTATCTTTCCAATATTCGAACCTTTGACCGTCGAACATAGGAGGCTTTGCATTGTAACCATCTCTTTGAGTTTCACTGGTGGTGGCAGCCATTGTTTTTCACACCGGCCCGGATCACTGAACACTGTTAGGTGTGGTAATCAGAACTTGCGCTCTGATACCAATTGAAGGTATGAAAAACGGTAGAAAGGGGGGGGGTTTGAATAACGTTTTCAGTATAAAACTTCCACCTTAAAGATTTTGACAAATCTTTCGAGAACTTAAGTGCTAAAGATAAGAGATAGAAAAGCACACAAGGATTTTATCCTGGTTCACTTGATAAATCACTCAAGCTACTCCAGTCCACCCGTTAAGGTGATTTCTTCCTTCTTAGAATGAAGGCAATCCACTAATCAGGTAAGAGTTACAACTGCACTTGAAACCTACAAGTGACTAACAATTACACTGACTTAGCTCACACTAAGATTCACTCTCTTAGTCTTCTCTAGGATCCGATCAGCCTTGATCTCCTAAAGGAACTAAACAAACTGTTTATCAAAGAATTGTTTACAAGAGATTTACTTCTAAAAAGCTAATAGTAAACTCAATGAATTTCAAATGAAAGAAAGCTTAGAAGAATTTAAGTTTGTCTTGCGCGTATGTGAATGCTTCTAGCCGTTTCTTTCAGTCTTCAGCCTCTTTATATACTCCAAGGATTAGGGTTGAGCGTTGCATGGGAAATGCTACCGTTGGAGGGCAGTTCTGGAAAATCCAGCTTCTGCTGTGTCTGAGACTGTTAGGTAGGTCGTCAGGAAGGTACAGTTGCTTTTGTACTTGGATAGCGACTTGACCTTTAAACCTAGGAGACTTCTGATCAGGGGAATGCTTCATATTGGAACTTGTGAAGCCGGTTGATCAGAGTCAGAGGGAAAGCCCAGATCCTCTGATCAATGTTTCTTCTGATTCTGAACTCAGAGGGAAGAACATGGCCTTCAGAGTATCTAGCTTCTGGACAACAGAATTTCACTAATCAGCTTCTAGATCTTCAGAGTCTTCTACACCATCAGAATATCTGAGCCTTCAGTGTTTCTTGGTTATCAGACTTTCTGGATCTTCAGAACTTCTAGTGACTGAGTCCACATCAGAGTTTGTATAACTTCAGAACTTCTGAAGCTTTTCCACTGTTCATACTGAACATGGTGAATGCGAAAGCGTTGCTTGGGTCGCTCTTTATACACAGTGCTTCTGATTTGTGTGAGACTGAGTTGAGGTCAGAGCCTGTAAATAGCACACTCAGAAAGACACGTTAGAGTACCACAATTGTTCATATCAAAAGGTTAACTTGTAATCATCAAAACATAGAGTTGTACTACTAGATCAAAACTTGATCTTACAGAAAGGAGTATATACCTATAAGAAAAGACGTATCAATGTCCTTAAACATTATATCAGAGAGTGGCACAAAATTGTAAGGGCTTAAGTTGATAGCCTTGTTGGGAACCAATCACACATAAGTATGAATATCAAAGTTGATCATGAATGGATGTGAGGTTGGACGTAAATCACGACCGCTTTCACCAACACCAAAAAATGAAATCTCATATACACGTCATTCACTTAGCAAAGATTGAAATCGGTATATAAGAGTCTTTCTAACCGAAGTGTGAATCTTACTTACAACCCTGAAATTCAATAAACAGATAACATAAGGGATTTACCAACCATTAAAAAAAAATAACTTCAAACATGGTTATTATGTGAAAAAGTAATATACCTTGTCATCCATAAGAATCATGTCCATGGAAAATGGAAGCTTCGAGCCATATAAGCTCGGACTAAGTCATAAACGGTTCACCTTTGCAACAATAGTCCAGTTCTCCTTCGATGCATTGAGGGTGGCGAGATCGTCAATTGCCATTAGAACAAAGTATATTTCAAAGCTAATAGTTGGTGAAAAATGGAAGGACTGATGAAGTTGAGTAATAACATTAGGTGATTTATATAGTAATCAGCTAGGTGAGGCTCACAATGATGAGAAAAGGTGATGATTCCTATTAGAAAACCGAAATTATTTGAATTTGAATTGAATAAGATGACTAAATGTAAATTTGATTCCATTCGAACATATGCTCACATTTGGATATCAGTAAATAGAATCAATGCTAATTTGACTTTTCCAATTAAATTTGTGTTTTTTATTTAAGAGAATTAAATCAAATAAATAAATGCAAATCAATACTTTTTTGATTGATTTGCGGTTTTTTGAATCCTGTTTGTATTCCATGGTTGTTTGTTTTAAATGCTACCCATTTCAATTTGTTTTTTTCATTCAAAATAGCCGTTTTATTTTTTATAAAAATAAATCAAACAAATAAATGGAATTAATGCTGCTCAATGCCAACGAAGAAATTCATTAATGATGGGGTCAATTTCAAATTCATTTAAGCATTCAAAAGGTTATTCAAAATGTTTTCAATAATTGTAACAAAAAAAATACTCTCAATAATGGGTCTCCATACAAAACTCAAATAAATTTTTTAACCATTAATAGGTACACTCAAATTTTTTTTAAAAGTATTAAAAAATAATAATTTGATTATAAAAATAAATATCTACATAAGATTTTGATTTAAATAATTTTAACCATTAATGGTTGAATATTTGATGAAATGATGCTTCTCCTAATTTAATCTGTAACGTTATTTAGTTATTACTAATTTTTCTAATCAAGTAGATTGCTTAAAATTTGGAAGGAAAATATGGAGTTTTAAAACCGATCATAAATTGTAGAGTTTTTAAAAAAACGACAATCAATCACTGATTAATCAACCAATGCCAACGGAGAAACCAATTAATGAGTGAAGGTCAATTTCGAATTTGAAATAAGCATTATAGTATAAATTTTGAAATGAAAATTGTTTCTCAAAGATGGAAACAATTGAATACAGTAGTGATTGAAATTAATGTGTAACGTTTTTTGTTTATTAATATTTTTCAAATTCGAGTTCAGTGTTTAAATTATGGAAGGAAAATAGAGAGTTTTAAATATATGGACCTCCATACAAAATGCAAACGAAAATGGGCTTGTAATGTTTTGATATAAATGAATAGGAGTGTGACCCTTGTCATGTAAAGAGGGAGGTTGGGTGAGAGTCATTCTTGGAGTGTCAAATCATCTAGGTGAGGCTCACAACCTTCTTCTTTTCTAAAGTATATAGATGAGTTGATTTAAGTCACTTTAAGTATTGAAGTGTATTTTTACAGATATTTTTTCTACTAGAAATACTAATTGCACCCCACATTCACCATCATACTCTCTGCCAAGCACTACAATGCTTGGTAAGAAAATGACTGCTTATCGGATTCTGGAAGAACAGGATAAAAGTTCATTTGTTTAATTTTAAGCCACTTGTAATTTTCACCTTCACGTGGGCTTAAATCAATTATTAGATCTTAGTTAGCTCAAAAACTATTAAAAAATAGCCTTGGATGCAAGTTGAAGCAGTATATGTACATACATAACAAAAAGATAGCTGTTACTTAATTATAATAATCATGACATGTTTGATTCAACTAAGTTTTCTTCATGATAAGATCTGGCAAGTTAAGGATAAAATAATGATGACAACGCAGCCTGTGAACGTGGCTAACTCATTTTGTTTTACACAATTGACCTTGATGCCGA
The DNA here is from genome assembly GCF_012489685.1 of Lotus japonicus. Taxonomy (NCBI): domain Eukaryota; kingdom Viridiplantae; phylum Streptophyta; class Magnoliopsida; order Fabales; family Fabaceae; genus Lotus; species Lotus japonicus. The sequence goes on from NC_080042.1 coordinate 44,762,447, forward strand.
TAAGAAATTACCGTTGTGCCATCCAGTTAAAAAGGTGAGGAATAATGTGGCTGCTATTAAGGGTTGTGTGAGTTACTCGTGATTCAGTGTTTTTATTCTTTTGTGTGTTGCTTTTTCTGACCATTCACGTGACCGTCGTGATAGTAATTGTGTGGTAAGTTCCACGTGCTACCGGTGGGACTCCTGATTAGGCCAATCGCAAACATGCACTCTGGGTATGTTTGATACGTTGTATAGTATAAGACTTAATAGTACTCCCTCCGTCCCTAATTATAAGCTAAAGTTGTAAAAATCACACTTATTAAGAAAGCCTTAATTGATACATTAGTTTTCAAAAAAAATGTACAACTTTCTATGTTTACCCCTATTTATTATAACACTTTTTCATCACTGTACTACTAATGGTGGTGTTCCACTACCAATAAATGTAAGGGTGAATATGGAAAGAAATATTAACTTTTGCAAGGTTAGCTTATATTTAGTGACACAAAAAAAGTCTCAATGTTAGCTTATAATTAGGGACGGAGGGAGTATAAGACTTGATTATATTAGGCCGGATATGATAAGATTTGATAAAATTTTAATACTATACAGCGTTTGATCATACACTTTATTAGGCATGATGGTTGGTGGTGGCGACAGCGGCGGTAGTTGTAGTGATAGTGCTGGTGGATGGTGGTGTTGGTGGCGGCGGTGGTGGTGGAGGAAGCGGTAGTAGTGGTATGAAGGTATCAACGATGGTGGCAGTGGTGGAGCATGGTGGTGGCGGCGACGACAGTGGTGATGATGGCAACAGTGGTGGTAGTTGTGGTAGTAGTGGCGGCGGTGATGGTGGAGGGTGAGGGCGGCGACATTGGTGGTATGAAGGTAGCAACGATGGTGGCAGTGGTGGATCATGGTGGTGGCGGCGGCAACAGTTGTGATGGTGGGGCAACAGTGGTGGTGGTTGTGGTAGTAGTGACAGCGGTGATGGTGGAGGGTGAGGGCAGCGACATTGGTGGTATGAAAGTATCAATGATGGTGGCAGTGGTGGAGCATGGTGTTGGCGGCAACAGTGGTGGTAGTGATGGTAGTAGTGGCGACGGTGATGGAGGAGGGTTGTGGTGGCGGTGGTGGTAGAGGGTGGTGGTAGTGGTGATAACGATGACTAGAGCGTGGTGGTGGTGGAGGGTGGTTGTGGTGGCGGCGAAGGTGGTGGTGGCGGCCACGGTGGCGATGGTAGTGGTTGAGGCGGTGGTGGTGGAGGGTGGTTGTGGTGGTGCCGGCAACGGTGGTGGCGGCAGTGACAGTGGTGGTGGTGGTAGTGGTGGAGGCGATGGTGGTGGAGGGTGATTGTGGTGGCGGTTGATTAAATATATTGAAGTAGTTTATACATTGCACTCTTCTCATGCCTTGTCCATCATCAAAGGGTAGATAAAATAATCCATCATTTTGATGTATAAGCTTATACAATACAATGTGAGCACCAAACAATGGATAAGCCCATATTGTATTGTATAAGCTTATACTATCATGCATAATACGGTGTACCAAACGAGCCAGTAGAATAATCTAATCTTAAATACGGGTGAAGTGAATTTGGATCCGCCAAACCTATTTATAGTATTTGGTATTTTTTGGTGTACGATTGATGTCCTCATTTAAATATAATTGTATTTGAGTCCGAAACATTCACACCATGGTGGAGCTAACTCTCATAACGGAGTTTTTTTTTCATTCACAAAACTCGAACACAAAACCTTGTTTAAGAGAAATCAAGCATGTACCACTTGAATCAATCACCCGTTGGTATAGTATTTGATATCAAACATTAAATGAAATAAGTGAATTCAATCCTTATGATGTACTTTGCAGCGGTTTTAAGATTTAACCTCTGTCACTAATTCATTTTTCATCCAACCATCAATTATTATATAAGCATGGAACATAATAAAATAAAATCTTAAATACTAACAAATATTAACTAAACCATCACCCAACACGGTATCCGATGGACACTCAATCTCCATAAAGGAGTCATCACCAATACATCACCTGGGAGAGTCAAAACCTCGCGACTCTCAAATGAAGCATAATCTCTGCGGCGCAAAGCATCCATCCTAGCCTCAAAATCCTTCAGCACTCATAGGTAGGCAAGCCCTCATAAGTAGTTCAATCCATTATATCCAACACAACTGAAGAATCAAGGCCCACAAAAAACTTAACCTCCCCATCAATAATATACTAATACGAATCACCTACACCTTGATTCAAGCGCAAATCAACCGGAGACTTCTCAAACAAGGCCAAATACGATGAGCCCTTATCCTCATTCCTCGAAGAGATAACACTACTGACGTCAGGAAAAGATACCATCAGATTATTTGGAACTTTTGAAACACGTGCACCAACACAAGTTTCCGGAAAAAGAAACACATCCAGAATCCGCTCCTCTGGAACCCAAGGCCTAACCACTGAAAGCTCAGCCATTTCTCTTTCAGAATTCGAATAATAAGGAACACCAAAACCAAACGGCTCCCCACAGAAAGAGCCTGGCATAATCTTCATAGACTCATCAACAATCCCCAAATCCGTTCCAGCCAGAGTTGACTCACTCTCCATCTCCATCCCAGTAGTAATGATTTTACACTGCCCTTTGAAAGGAAAACGAGCCATACACATCGAGCACCACCCGACCTCTTCCCATGAATTGCCAAAAGTGCCTCCAAAGCAGAATGCGAATTCGAAAACCGAATGAATCTAAATTTTGACTTTCGCCCACGCTTTGTGACGAATGCACTGCTGTGATGTGTGCCAAAATATTTTTGTTATTAAGTGCAATACAAGGTGTTGAACACCATGATTGTTCTCACAAGAAATCGATGAAGTATTAATTGAGATTAGATTAAAACAAAAGCAAATAAAACAAAGGAGTTTTGATTGATTTGATTGCAAGGTAACAAAACAATAGTTAAATAAATTAGATCAGAAGAGAGAAAGCATTAATCATCGTATTATAACATTCAAGTGCAACAAACCTTCATTGGTTATAAAAGATTAATTCCTTATTATTGTTTCCCTAATTTGTGAGAATTAATTAACTAAGAGAAAATCAATTCACAGTTCCAAAAACTAAGCGACTATGAAACAGTTACAAATTAACACAAACTAAGCGATTATGCATCAACCCTTATTTCTAAAACGACGAAATTAAGCAAACCATAGATTCAGAAATAGAGATGAAGAGAATTAATAAAGAACAAATATTCATTAAGAACAGAACCTCAAGTTTGCAAACACAAGAATATCAAAAGTCCTAAGACTAACTAAGGAGTTTTGATGCACGTCAAAATAGCATGAGTTATACCTTATTTTATCTATGGTTTTGACCCTAATTGTTTCATTTACTATACAGAACTCACGTGCTTTTGAGTGTATTCGCATTGTGCAAAGAGAAAATATGAGAAAACAATGAAAAATTAGTGAAAAAGGACGCGTCAAGTGGAGTTTCACGTGTTGATGAAGAGACATGTCCATTCTTGCTAGAGGCCACAACCACTCTCAATAAATAAAGCTTGACAACCATGCATTTCCCCTTACTTGTGCTAACAGTATTAAAGACATCACGATAGTTCTTCCTGAGCCACGACCATGCCATGTTGCGCAGTAGAATCCTTGTGAAGACCTAATTATTTTCTATTCAAAGAGAGGCTTGGAAATTTGTTAGAGAGATTGAAATTTATTGTACTATGTTTTGTGCAAACTAGTATATTGAGTGTGTGTGTGTGTGTGAGACTAAGAGAGAGAGAGAGATGTGAGTGACTATGATAGAGAAGAAGAGATCAGAAACATAGAAGATCATTCCAGTTTCTGTATGGTTCTAGCTACTAGTTTCATTATGCTTTCTATTTGTGGTATGAGTAGATAAGTCCTCCCTCTCTCTCTAGAGGCTCCAATGTAGGATATGATCCAAACCTTTTTTTTATTATATGTTATTTCAATTTAGTTTATAATTTTGTTTTCCTTTTATGATCTTAATTTTATGTGGAGTAATTTACCCTTACCTTAATAATTAATCTAACCTTAATGAGATAATTTAGTTATGGAATCAACAAAAGGTAGTGACAGTAGGGAATTAGTTATTGTCTACTTCCAACTTCCTACATAGGTAATAAACTATCTCTTGGGCGCCTCTATGCGCTTCACACCTATTTTCACGGTCAAGGGTATTAGGCTTAGTTCATGTTTACTTTTGTGACGATTTTCTTGTAAGCTAGGGAAATCAACAACAACTTAATCGGTGAGTTAACACTTTAAGAGGGTATGGTTGGTACAATAGTTAATTAGGATACATATATAATAAAGAAGGGGAGATGATCCAATTGCATTGCAGTATCGAGACATTTTAACCTTATCTCTCTTACTATTTAATATAATATGTTTGTTTTCATGCTCTCTCCACCACAACCAACTCAATCTTTGAATTGCTTAAACTATGAATCATCCCTATGCTTAGTCACGTGGTACCTTGGGTTCGATAATTGGTACTTACATTCCTATATTACTTGAGCAATAAAATGAACTTACTATAGTTTGTTTGAGTATATTTTGCGCAACAAACATCTTTAAAATCCTCGCGTCAACCATGCAAGTTAGGTATACTTAGACAACGCCTCATAAGTATGAGACAGGGACACAATATGTTGACCTTTGTACCATGAACATCGCTTGTTGCGTTGGCTAGGATAGAGGTAATTCCACACAATATCGCAATACCCAACCCCGCTCACCTAGCTTATCTTACTTCATAAATCAACACCACATAGCAGTATCTCGACCTTAATTTATACCTCAATAATTGCACACTACACCTAGCTTATCTTACTTCATAAATCGACACCACATAGCTGTATCTCGACCTTAATTTATACCTCAATCATTGAACACTACGATAGCCAAAGCTCGGGGAAAACTGTTTTTGGTGGGGATCCTAGTCCATGCACATTGGCCAACATCAAATTGGACATACACTTGGGTTGAGATTCAACTTGGAAATACCAACACACACCCTTGAATTGGCCCATGCCCCCTGACCGTCCAATTCTGTAAGACCCTAGTTTTTAGTTATAGATTAAATAATTAGTTTCCTATTCACACTTAGGTTTCGATGTATCGTCAAAGGAACTTGAACAAGTATCTGCTGAATTAGATGACTTTATGAAGAAGAAAGTTCAGTAAATGACTAAGGATGGTACTATAGTCAGTTTAAGTTATAGTTCGAGCCATTTCAACACTCGGCTAAGGTTGTAAGTGACTGAAAAAGGCTATTTCCGCTCCTAGAGCACTGTTTACGCGAAATTCAAAATCGTTAGAAGAATAAGAACCTCCGAGTATTTTTCCCATGACCAGTGTTTCGCTACGGAACTCTGGACTTTTCACACGATAGGTTTGGCTTCCCGGAAGTCCGTCGAAGCTAGGTTTTATCTTCTCGGGGACTTTAATTAAGACCCTGAATGAAGAGTTTTTCTATTTGGAGGTTTAAACGAAGTTTCCATCCGCGTTGTCACAATTCTTTCAACAATTGCAATCTTTCTTCAGAAGGAAGTTTCTTCATCCGACGCCAACTGCAAAAAGTAGTTTTTCGACGTATTTTGATCCATACATCGTTTATATCGTTTTCTTCAATTCAGAGAACCTCATTTTGAGTTTTGGCATTCTGTAGCCAAATATTCACTTCTTATCAACAGATGAAAGTACCAGGACGACCGAATTCGAGAAACCTCAAATTTTACTTTTTCGACCTCCGCTATAAAAGGCGGGAAATGACACCATTGAGAGAGAGAGAGGCCGCGGGTTAGAGAGAGAGAGAGGGAGGAGAGATCTTCGCGAGTTCTTGCCCGATTGACCCGATTTCAGTTTCTTTGGATCGACAGCGAGGTAATCTTGCTATTCCATACCTTTGTTTCTACTTTCTGTTGCTTTAAACTATGTCTTTATGTGCTCAAAGTTTTGAGCATTTTCCAAAAACATCTTTTTAATTCGATTTTTTCTTTCAATCCTCTTCTATGTGTTTCCTGCATTCCATATTCACCGCTGGTGCGCTCGGATTCTCTCTGAGTCGTCGTAGATCTGAAAAACTGTGGAAATACCCATTTTCCCCATAGGTTTGCTTTTTGAACAAAAAATTCACGACTTAACCTAGTGCCTTTAAAATTAGTTGCTATAAATGACATTCTATACAACCCTATCAAATTCGTTTTAAAAATTTTCAACTTTGAGTTTTTGAGCCTAAAGTCTTGACCCAAATACCCCTAATTGCATTTCAACTCCTAAAATTTTTCCAAGCATTGGTTTACCCTAGTTATACCCCTAGATTACCTAGGAATTAAATTAGATCGAAGAAAAAGCGCCGAAACGCTAAAAATGGGGGAGTGGCCGAGAGCATGTTTTGAGGGGGGAAGAGAAATTATTTTCCACAAAAACTTGTCTTTTGTCTTAGATTATCATACTCTGAAACCCTTAAAGTTTCATCGGACGTTAGTTGATATTGTTTAAGTTGTTTTGATGGCTTTTGACTGAGTAATGTTGTATTTGCTCAAAGGTTTGACTTTGGAAACTCTTGGAGCTGCTGAGGAAACAAGTGAGGAACCCTTAGATTGTAAAGTTGGACGAGTTGGAGGTGAGGGCAACTTACTTGCTAGTTAATGACTTAGGTGCGATAACTTCGACTTGCTTATTTGATTATGTTTGATGTTGATTGAGCTGAAACTTGAGACTTGTATCTCCGATTTCTGGGGCTTCAGCCGACAAATGTGTTCACGCTTTGATTGTTCTATGATTGATGTTGACTGAATCACATGCTTTATGTGCTAAGTGGCTAATCGTAGGATGTGTTGATATCTGTGAATATGCTTTATTGGATTGTACTAACTGATGGTGCGATTACTTATATGTATACTGTGGAATCGTCGGAGTGTAGGTAACGAGAGTTTATGCCATGCTAGTGACATAACTTTTAAGGGAATGATTACTCGGTCGGACCAAGGTCTGAACCTTCGTTGTTTTAGGAGATCGAGACCTTCTCTGGGAATTACACGGGTTTAAGGGAAACCATAGAACTTATAGAGTTACAAATCAAAAGAATAGAAATCGTTTTATAAATGAAATTCATAATACGCTAAACAAAATTCGAACATTTTAAAGTATTGATAACTTAGTGAAGAAGACTTAGAGCTTGAATAAGAGTTTGGGAATATGAGAAGTGTCGATGATCCTAGTTTAGGGGAAACCCTGAGTGCTTTTGCACATTTGTCCAACTAACAGTTAATGTTTAGGCTACCTAAGGGATAAGTCTGAGAAACCAATAATTTTCTAAGTACGATGTACTCTTTTTCTCTTAGAGCAGTTCGACCATCCAAAAGATGAGTCAGATGACTCGAACATTCATTAAGGGTATTTGCACTCTTTGTTATGGGAATTCGAGGTCGATAATTTGACAATTACCTTAGGGAATCTTAGAGACAATATTCTTAGCTAGACACTTACGTTTGTGAGGACGATACGATGTTTGACTAACCATATTGCATCATTCATTCATGTCTGCGGATACACGATGGAATGTCGGACATCGGTGGAGCCAGTGGGATCGAAAGACCAGGTTTCCACATAAGATCACCAAGAGTGTATCTTAAGTAGCAGACATAGATCTGACTACATTTAGGTTATAAGCGACACCGAGTTTTATGGTTAACACAAAGGCCAGTGAAAAGACCGACTCGAAATACGTGCCCAGCCTGTCCGGAGAATAATTTTAGCATAACATTGCATTTTATACCATACACTTGATGATCTGATGTTGATAAACATCTTTGTGAGTTTGATGATTTGATGTTGATAACATCGTTATGTGTTTTGCGAAATGGATGATTTATGCATGCTGATATAGTAACCTGAGGATATGAAGATTTATCGAACTGATCTATATCTATCCCTATGCTTTACTTGTTGTCTGTATTATCTACCCTATTCGGTGAGTTGACCCTCGTGCCTTACCTTGTTTGTATTGGATGTGTTTGGGTGGTCGGCAAACTGCCATATGTCGCTAGGGGAGTGGTTCACATTGGTTCGCCCGTCCGGGGGAATCACGTACGAGATGATTGATCGCATTGACCCTGCCGCATGGGAGTTGGACCCCGCCAACTACCGCGCGACCTATACGGGGAGATTGATGGAGGACGTGATTGATGGACATGGAGATCTGACGACTGGAGTTGTGCGGAAGTACACCATAGCCTTTGACCTGCCACCGATGATTCATTTCGGACCTGGTTGTGGATTGCGACCACCTACGCCATCGTCGTCGTCTGATGAGGATGATCCTTCCGAGATCGATGCTGCTGCTGAGACACCTTCTGGACCGACACCGCCTACTGCTGTGGACCCTTCGGACGTTGTGTCTTCTTCGAGGCTCGTTGAGCCAAAGGAGGAGCCTGTCGCTGTAACGCCCCGAATTTCAGGGGTTACAGTAACAACCTGCTAAAATAAATATGCAATATTTTCCAAAATGATTCGTAAACACGAGTATTTTTTTTCTCTTTAAAGTATTTTCAAAACATGTCATGCATACTCCCAACTACAAAGGGATTTACATCAAGCCTTGAACAAGGCGACCCGAAACCCCAAATAGAAATTTCTAAAATTCGTTATGCAAGCTTAAACCAATAATGGTTAGCTCTCTAACTCAAGGCTCTAACTCTACACCCGACTATATTCTTCAAGTCTTCCACAGTTCTTCAAGTTCTCCTCTCCGACTCGTACGAAGGTCAAGCTCCATCGAAGATTCTCTATCGCCTAATAGCGTTAAGCGCCCAAACAACAAGTAGCAAACAGAAAAGGTTAACTCCATACAACTACCACGTATAAAAGAGAAAAGCATGCTATTCAAATTTGATTACTTAGCATGGTAAATAAACTAGCAACTTAACTCAAATTAGATGATAACTCATCCTATCGATCATGAAATCAAATCATATATTTAACAGAATCAAACGATATGGTTTTAAAACAGATATCAACAAAACTTAACAACATAAATTAACTCAGGAACCAATAACTCAAAAGCATAGATTAATTCAGATAACGATAACTTCAACAGTATAGATTTAGATCAAATTTCAACAAAATCAACAATACAAATCAACTCATATATCAACAGAACCCACAATATAAATCAAATCAGATATCGTCAAAGCCAACAATATAAACCAACTCAGATATCAGTAGAACCAACAATATAATCAACTCGGATATCAATAACCTCAACAATATAACATCAAATCAGATATCAACAACTTCAACAATATCAATCAAACAATAACGTCTCGCAAGACGGGACAATCACGTGGGACAAACCCACCTCATCGCCACTTTAGCGTCTCAAAAGACGGGACAATCCCGTGGGACAAACCCACCTCATCGCCACTTTAACGTCTCAAAAGACGGGACAATCGCGTGGGACAAATCCACCTCATTGCCACTTTATAACGCCTCGACAGACGGGACAATCCCGTGGGACAAACTCACCTCATCGCCACTTTAACGTCTCAAAAGACGGGACAATCGCGTGGGACAAATCCACCTCATTGCCACTTTATAACGCCTCGACAGATGGGACAATCCCGTGGGACAAACCCACCTCATCGCCACTTTAGCGTCTCAAAAGACGGGACAATCGCGTGGGACAAATCCACCTCATTGCCACTTTATAACGCCTCGAAAGACGGGACAATCCCGTGGGACAAACCCACCTCATCGCCACTTCAAGCAAACCAAAACATCTCATCCAACTCAATGGTCACTCAAACAACAATCTCAAATTCAATAATCAAATCAACATAATCACATGTTATTCATATTATCAACAAACATACGTCTCATCAAAATGCATACTAACTCAGCTCACTATTTCAACATAACAACAATCAAGGTATCAATAATAACCATGTCTTATCCACTAGAAAGCAGTAATGACAGAAACCAGTAAACGACCGAAGCCTCTCAGAAAACGGAGACACATGTCTCTATAAGTTCACTCGGCCGAAGCCTCAAGAAAACATTTGGCACAAGCCTCAGAAAACATTCAAAATAAGCAAGCATACAACATTGCAAAACATGCCAATATTTCAATCAATTGTCAATCAAATTAAACACCTTCATCTCAAACGCACGCAGTGCGATAAAAGCATGCAAGACTCAAAGACGCGCTAAAACTGAGTTGCCCTTACCTTATCCAATTTCTCCATCCAAGCTCAACATCTCAGTCCAATCTAAAATAAAGCTCCCGAACTCAGCAAGTTCCCCGGGCGTCCTCCTCAGTTGTGAAACCTCACCAATTGCTCCAAAGTCTCTTTCCTCAGCTCAACTCGTTCCAAACCTTAAGTAAAGTACCATTGCTTAGTCGCAAAGAAACAATACAACTAATAACACTATCAAAACCCGAAAAGAAGCTTTCGAAGCTCTAGAGTTCGACATTTATGCACGAACGGACAACGGAGACTTCGTTCGCTAAAACGTGCATAACTCGAGCTACAGAACTCGGAATGACACGAAACCAAAGCCAAAATTTAGACAATTGAAAGAGCTACGCTATAGCTCAGGCCATACTGACCCAAAAATTATTTTTGGACAAGGCACCATAACACTAAGTTTCGGCCACTTTAGAAAATAGGGTTTCTGAACTTTTTCTTCGATCTAATTTAATTCCTAGGTATTCTTAGGTGACATCTAGGCCAGGAAAACTCTCAGAAAATTATCGGGTCGAAAACTAGAACAGGGGTATTTTGGTCAGTGTTTTTAGCTCGGAAATTCAAAATTGGAATTTCGAAAAATAAATTTGATAAGCTTGATCCTAACGACATTTATAACAACTAATCCTACTGGCGCTAAGCTCAGTCGAGAGTTTTCGAACCAAAAAACAAGGCTTTCTCATAAAATGGGTATTTCTACAGAATTTGATCTCTGCGGAGATTCGGCGGGATTCAGCGGAAAACAACTGGATATTCATGTTCTTGGGCATGCAGGGAATAAGTTAAGACAGAAAAATCAAGTTATTTGGACACTTTTACAAAAAGCTCAAAACTTTGAACACAGAAAGACATAGAGAAAAGCGACAGAATTTACGATCAAAGGTAAGGAATAACATCAGTACTTCGAGGCCTACGTATAGCAACTGACTGTGCGACGATCGGGCAAGAAACGACAAAATTCTCTTCTCCCCCTTCCTCCTTGGAGCTCGCGGCCTCTAATGGTGTTGGTGGTGAGATTTTGATTTTTTTCTTTTTTTATAGGAAATGGAAAACGCGGGAAAATGGATATTTCGTGATTTCGATTTTTCCTGCACATTCCTCTGTGAATTATAAGAGAGAATCCAGCGACAGAATTCCAGAACTCGAAAAAGGTTTCTTGGAATTTTAAGTAAACGATTCACTAACGGTATTAATCGATTTAACCCGAAAAATTACTTTTTGCAATTGATATCGGATGAGAAAACTTCCTTCTGAAGAAAGATTGGAAACATCGAAAGAAATGGGTGAGCGCGTCTGGAATCTTCGTTTGAAGCTCCGAATAGAAAAAGTCTTCATCCAAGGTTAACTTTAAGGTTCTTGAGTTGTCAGGAACTTAGTTTCGGCAAACTTCCGAGAAATGAAATCTATCGTGTGTACAGTTCAGGGTTTCGTATCGAAACACTTGTCATGGAAAGGACTGAGAGAAATTCTTATAATCCTCTGAATATATTTGAATTCCGCTTCTACAGTGCTTTAAGAGCGGATTAGCCTTTTACTAACGCTTTCGCCCTAAGGCGGAAGTGAATAAAGCTCGTGCTATAACCTATAGCGACTATAGTACTATTCTTAGCCATTTCTTGAATTTTCTCCTTCATAATACTAATCCAAACATCAACCACAAGTCAAGTTCCACTCACGCTTACACAAAATCCTATGCGTGAGTTGGAAATTAATTATTTATTTAATTCTAAAATCTTGGGTCTTACAGTCGCCATGTCTCCGACTCGGTTTGGAGCATCTACTTCCTCTCGTGGATACCGCGTGCAACCTTTGGTTCGCATGGTTGAGGAGGATATCGCTACCGACGTAGTCGACTTGGAGACCGATTTGACTAGGGTGGCACGTAAGACTGTGAGAAGAGAGGTTCTAGATCTGGATGTCGATGTGATCATTGTGGACTCAGACACTGAGGATGACTACACGAGCGAGGAGGAGGAAGAGGGTTGGGAGATCCGCTTCTTTGCATGATTGGGTTTAGGGTGTATATAGTCGTAGCTCTGGTTTGTCAGTTGTACATTGTGGGATAGGGTAGGTTCCCGATATTTTGCTTTTTGTGTGGTTCTCTGTATGAGAATCACAAGGAGTAGTCGGACGACAGGAGGTCTGAGGAGGCTGTTTTGGGTTGACTCTCTCATATTTGAAGGATTGTAATTATGGTAGTTACACTTGATCACTTTTGCGTACACTTGCCTTTGGGCGCACTTTCTGTCACTTACAGGTTCTAGTGACATTATAGTACAACATGGGTTGTACATGTTATATATATATATATATATATATATATATATATATATAGTTTATCGGGGTATGTTTTGAGTTTTGATTTAAGTCCTCGTTGGACAAGTCTTGTTTTAATTTCAAAAAAAAAATACTTGCATTTTCCGTTTTTAGTTTATAATTGGTTTCTAAAGTTACGTCCCGAAAGTCGGGGTGTTACAAATTCCATTGATTCAGCATAAATTTCACAACACAATGATTTTCTTGCTAAAATGTCGCAAGGTCAACGACCCACTAACCAAGGACGTCCAAGCACCACACTTGAGAAAGGAAGCAGGTGATAGATTCAAGGTTTGACGTCCCTTCACATGAGAAGAACGACTATCGATCAATTGATCAAAGGTCCATCCTTGACCCACACTATACATAGAAACTCGGATGACAATGACTAGACCTAGAACGATTTATTCTCTTTTCTAGGATACCATATACCAAATAAACTAGGTGCTCTGATCTCATCTAATCTCTAAATCATCTTATTTACATAGTGATTTTGGCATCAAAGTGCCTTTGTAGATACCAGAATATACACGTACGATAAAAGACCTCACATGTTAATGGAGGACAGCCATTTACCATTGTACTAGCAGGAGTTACATTGATGTTAGAATCATCGGCCAAGCTTTGTCTGATCATTGACAATATCATCTCAAATTTTGAAGATTCTAAATAATGTTAACTCATAAAAAAAAATAGCGTGTGGTACCACTAAATTCTCAATAATCATAGTGCCATAAAAAAAAAGCCTAAATGAAGAAAAGAAAACTTGGAGAAGCCAAAGCTACTTTGCATTAATTCCTTTAATGAGAGCCTAACTTTGTTGGGGAAGTTGCCATGCACGTGTGCAAATCCACTTGCATTTTGGCGACATAGTGAATGGCTTTTTGTGCCTAGCCCTCGAGTGTGAGAGAGATGGTGACCTTCCTAAAGGTTAAAGCATCTATCTCTTTTAAGCTCGCACGGTTGGCTCACTTCACTCGTTATTCATTATCCTCTCATCTATTGATATTGATGTATCCCAACACCTCCGTTTTCTTTGCTTCTCTCTCAATCTCTCTCAGACATCAACCAAAAGCTACTTTTATGAACTTATTATCATAGCTTTTGAACCTTGCCTGCTTCAAAAGGTTGAAGGCTATAATTGCACCTTTAATTATTAATAGATGTGGATAATTAATCCAAAGATATTCATTAATTAACCACTAACCATATAGACAAGAAAAGAAAAAAGACAACCCAATATATTGTTCTTTTAACGTCATCATCAGGTTGCATCGGTTCATCTAATATAGATTTTATTTTTTATTTTTTATATTTTTTTATATATAGATATATGTATGGCTAGGTATTGCACTTTATCTCTACACCTCATGTGTATAATTAGAAGTGATTTTTCTCACAAAATAATTCATACACACTTCTATATCACCCCCACCTATTAAAATATAGAGTAAAAGAGAGAAACATGAAATATAATAAACAATGTCATAGAAAAAGAAGAGTGAAAAAGATGTGAGTAAAAATGAGACAAAAGGTTCCCGAATGATCTTCAAGTTTAAAGAGATACGAGACATGTGGGTTGAGTGGGGAGGTCCAGAGATCAATCTCTAAAAGGTGCAATTTATCTTTTTAATGTAAAAAAATAAGATGGAACTTGAAAGAGAATGAAGTGTGGAGATATTTTTTTCTTTCCATTTTTAACTATTAAAAAAATATAATACATAAATGTACAAAAGTATGGTGTGAATAAACCGTGGTTGATGAAAGGTTTTTTTTTTTCACGATAAACCGTGTAAACTTCTGTGGTGTGAAAACTTTTAGAAGTATAACAAATATATTCCCCTTTTTGTCATAGACTAATGATATCAAATACCATTCCCCTTTTTACCATCAAAGTTACTTCTAAAAAGTTGTCAGCACTTTTTCTACCCTTTTAGAAACGAAAAAAATAATTTATACCTCAAGGTTTATATGAAGAGTGAAAGTATTTGTTTGACTTCTTAATTAGCCATAGGTTCACTTACAATTATATATGAATCCAAGGATTAAAAGGGACTTCATACCTTTATTCACTTGGCTAATTCATTGTTTAGTGGGTCCATTAGGAGGTGGAACTACTTGATATTTGACAACATGACCTTCATACCGGATGGCTGTGTGTGGCGAAGGTCCCACCAGTCAAAAGCTAACCCAGCATATCACATGTTCCAATTTAATTAAACAAGTAGGTGGTGGTTCATTTATACATTTTAATATGCCATTAGAAAAAACATTTGGCTATGGAGATTGTTTCAAGGCCATGATTCTCCTTGATGTACGCTCTTTTTGCCCTTCTTTAAGGATAAAATGCACCACTAATACTTGTTTATTAAAAGCTTATCTCCAAAGTTATATCAAACAAGCCTTTTTAATGAAGGGTCCAAAACTGTTTAGTACATTCTGGAAATTCTGTAACTGTTGAAATATTTCATTTCTTGACTTACCTATTAAAACTATGTGATGATCTTATATCCAACCCATTGAATTCATAATAAACAATTGTTCCCATTTAGTGTGTTGTAACAAGCAACTCAAGACAATATATAGCTTCAAATTCCTCATTGCTTCACAACGTTAGTCAGTGCGAGACTCTCTAATTCCCAATTTGAAATGAAAAAGTGAAATTGAGGGTGTATATATAGTAAAATAAGTGTGTGCCAAAAACAAGCATTTTTTCCCAAAGTAATCCCCACCCCATATTTGGAAACAATAAAGATTTGTGTACCACTTTAGTGTAGATCATGAGAGAGATGTGAAAAGTATAGAGATAAGTAACAAATATGATAAGCGATGTGACCGGAGAAGAAAATTAGATTGGGAGACAAAAAAGAGATATTTCAATATGCATTGTTTGATCGTACATATATCATTACTGATATGAAAATGATGTTATTTTTTTTGGTCAAAGGTTGTTGGATTCATAAAAGGGTCAAGCCCAAAGAGATACAAGATCGATACAAAGTGGCCCGTTCACTAGAACAAAACAGGCCAAAGAAAATCACAAAGAGCTCATGCATGGCCTTGTCACAAAGAGCTTTATGGCCTTGTCAGGCCGAATGATGTTATCTTACATTACTTTTGGTTTTATTTTTGTTTAGAAACATTGGTCTAAATTTCTGGATCAAAAACACTGGCAACGAAAAACAGTGGCCTGGTTATTTTGGTCAAACAATGGCCTGTTTAAAGTGCTGGGTTTATGACAAATAAGGTATTGAGCTTTGTCCAATTTTGTAGTCCAATATAATATCACAGCCAAAAAAAAAAAAAAAACAAAGGAGAAACCTTGTGTTCTGGGAATGAACATTGAAGGAAGGGATAGTACCTAGAGAGTGGAAGAATGTGCTAATGAGAGAGAATGAGAATGAGGGTGCTGAATTTCATGTGTTATTTCATAAAATGAGCAAAAGTCCCTTACAATTGGTATCTACCTCCTATTTATAGGACTTGGGTACTGCCCATTGGGCCAATTGGGCCTCTGAAGTTGAGGCCCAATTTAAGGCCAGGAACTCGCCTTTGGGCGGGCTGAACCCTGAGCATCGCCCCTCTAGGGGCTCGCCCAGTCCACTAGTCCACAAGACACCGAGCTCGAAGTATGAGAGCTAAGTGTGTCTTTTAAATGCTTTAACATGCATCCTATGGTACACTGGAATCTAAGCTGCCAACATGGCTTGAGAAAAAAAAGAAGAAAACTACGTCGCCAACATGGCGTAAGCAAAAGGAAACAAGCATCTTTAGCCGCCCAGTCCACTGGTCTTGGCGAGCAACCCATCCAACATCCCCCCTTTGCCTATAAAAACCCTTCTTCCCTACAATCATCCCTTTCCGAGACCCCTCTTTACTTCTCTAATCGCATACCAAGCTCCCTCTTCCAACTTCCGCTCTGGTGCCGTCGCCTTTCACCCTTTCCGCTACCCACTCTTCACGTCCTTACCCGGTGAGTCCTTGTTCCCCTATATCTACATCTTATCTCAACTTATTTTTTCTTTTCCCTCACTTAGTTACCAAAGATGGCTTCAAACCCTAACTCCCCTAATCACACCTCTTCTTCTTCTGAGAATGACCCCGACTCCACCGCAGCTGGCTGCCTCCGTCTAGAGGCCCCGGAGATTCCCCAGTACCGAACGAAAACCTTTGCAACCCTGCCCCTTCCAGTCCAGATAGCGTCCTCCCACGAGGCGATAGACCAACCCTCCATTTTCCAGGATAGGGAGCCTATCGTGGAATTCGTGAGCAACCTTGGTGGTTTGTTGACGATGATGAAATGAACGCCAAACTCAGGATCTGGCCCTGTAGTGCTGAGGACCGCCCCTGGCTTCATAAGATCAACGGCGACGTAAAGAGATCCCATTTGTTCTTTGCGTATGAATATATGTTTAGCGAGCTTGGAGTCAGGCTTCCCTTTTCGCCCTTCATTCAAACCGTCCTCCGCGATATCAACGCGGCTCCTTGTCAACTCCATCCCAACGCCTGGGCCTTTATCCGGTGCTTTGAAATCTTGTGCGCCGCTGTTGGCACCGCCCCATCTCCCACCAGCTTCTTCTACCTCTACGATGTTGACTCCAAGTCCATCAAAAATAGAGGATGGGTCTCTTTAAAGGCCCGGGCCGGCCGTAAGTGCTTGAACCCTCATAAAAGTAACGCAAAGTCCTCCTTTGCCCGGAGATACTTCCGCGTGGCGGTTCACCCTGCCTATCCAGAGGCCTTCACACTTAGGGACGGGACTGCCCTTTTTCCCCTTTATTGGACGGAGAAGCCCAATGGGATTACCGATCCTTCAGAAGATTCTTTGTCTGCCAACGACAAAGCCTTTTTAAATCTCCTCGCCCCGCTTCCTATCCTTGACTGCTCAACAGTCCTTGAGGGCGCTCGCCTCTCAAGGAAACCCAAATACTTAGGTCACTTATAGTTTATTTTTATCATCGCCATTTTCTTTCTTATCCCTTATGTTGCCACTGACCCTTGTTTTTATTTATTGTTGCAGAAGATATGAACTTCACCAACGCCGAGCTCCTGAAGGCTCGCGAGAGGAAAATGGTCCGTTTCTCTCCAAAGTTCAACGCTGAGGGCGACGGGAAAAAGCGGGGCGGTGCTGAGAACCAAGCCGAGGGCGCCCAAGTCCCCAAAAGGAGGAGGTTAGTTAAAGTTTCATCTGTCGCCCCAGGATCTGCAGTCGCCGGCTCCTATAACCCCGACGCCCAACCCATCACTGCCGCTGTATCCAAAGGCAAGAATGTTGCCAAGGCCTCCGCCAATGTTTCCGCCGCCGCGGCCACCGAGTCTGCCGAACCTGCTCCCAATTCTGCCGCCGGTGGTACAGCCACCGTTGCTGCCGTCAAGTCCACCACTGTAGGTGCCACACCTACAACTGTTGGCCAGTCATCAATTGCTGGCACCACCACCAACACTTCTTCACCTTCAGCCGCCATCAACGCCACAACTGCTGCCGCGTCCTCTGATGCTCCCGCCGGGGAGAAAGAAACAAAAAAAGAAACCTCCAAGTCTCCCCCTCGCCAAGTCACACCTCCTAGCCCGCCTCCAACGAATAATGGGCGCTCCATGTCTTCCCCGCCTCATCAAGAGGAGAGATCCTCTCCTGGTGCCGCCACTACCTTTGAAGCAGCCCGGATCGAGCGAGCTCCTGGCAACGAGGGCGGCTCTTCTAGCTATCACAATATGCTTCCCAACGCCATTGAACCTTCGGAGTTCCTGCTTACCGGCCTCAACCGTGACGTCATAGAAAAAGAAGTTTTGAGCCGGGGTATTAATGAAACCAAGGAGGAGACCCTTGCCTGTCTTCTACGCGCTGGGTGCATCTTCGCCCACGCGTTTGACAACTTCAACTCCGCAGCTGCTGAAGCCGAACGGTTGAAGGCTGAGAGTGATCGGCACCAAGAAGCCGCTGCTGCTTGGGAAAAACGCTTCGACAAACTGGTGGCGCAGGCGGGAAAGGAAAAAGTTCATGCCGACAAGTTGATTGGCACGGCGGGAAACAGGATCGGCGAGCTGGAAGACCATCTGAAGCTGATGAAGGAGGAGGCGGACGGCCTTGACGCAAGCCTCCAAGCTTGTAAAAAAGAAAAAGATCGAGTAGAGAAGGACTTGGCCACCAAAAGCGAGGCGCTGGCTGCCAAGGAGTCAGAGCTTAAAACATTGGGCGCTGAACTGAAGTTAGCAAAGAAGGCGATGGCGGAGCAGGAGAAAAAGTCCGCTGAGTCTTTGGCTTTGGCGAAGGCAGATCTGGAGGCGATGCGGGCTACTTCTGAAGAGATCAAGAAGGCGAACGAGGCTCATGGGGCAACCCTCGTCGCGAAAGATGCTGAGATTACTTCCCATCTTGCGAGGATCAAAGAGCTGGAGGGCGAGCTATCAGTGGAGAAAGCCAAGGCCACTGAGGCGAGGGAACAAGCCGCCGACATTGCCTATGACAATCGCGAGCGGGGCTTTTACCTCGCCAAGGACCAGGCTCAACACTTGTTCCCGAATCTTGATTTTAGCGCCATGGGAATAATGAAAGAAATCACTGCTGAAGGGCTGGTTGGTCCCGATGATCCTCCTTTGATTGACCAACACCTCTGGGCCGCAACTGAAGAAGAAGAAGAAGAAGCAGAAGAAGAAGAAAGAAATAATGAATAATGTAATTTTAATTTTTACTTAGCTTTTACCGCCATTGCGTTCGCATCGCCTTTGTATGCTTTGTAAATCTCACTGAATGATTGTTAAGTTTAGGCGATTATCGAATGATTGCTCTCGCCGTAAATCCTTTTGTCGTCACTTCGCAAATCGCCGCATTCTTATTGTTTAAAAATTTAAGAATGAATTTCATAGTTAAACGCCCCGACGCCCCGGAGTAATAAAATACTCAACATCCTGAGTGACCAAGCACTCGCCTTCCACCTTATTCATTCGCCGACCTTATATCTTGCGCTATTTTTCACGCGTCATGTGATTGAATTACGCCTAACGATTTCGTGCATTAATTTTAACTAGGGCTTGTTGCTTGGTATTTCTCCGCCAAGACTTTAAACGTTTTCCACAAAAGGATAAACGACCTCCATTCTTGAGGGCTTCGCCCGGGGCTTTGCCCGCTCGGGGCTTACAATGCTTGGGTCCCAATGGCCATTTGGGGGTCCCAAGACTTTTGCCTAGTTAATGGCGCTCGTCGTATTCTGGCGAGACTTACCCAGCACATCGTTTACGGGACCGGCGATCACGTCAGACTTTCCGGGGGGTGATTCCCAGGCGTCAAAGGCCATTTGTGGAATCGCCGCCACCTTCAGGGTTCCAGCAAGCCCCTTTGGGGATCAAGCTTGTCCCACCTAGTGACCGTCGTAATTCTTTATATCGATCGGCAATTCCGATCGTCAGGGAATCCCTGGAATCTTGGGACATGAATTTCATGAATTTTCATTTTATTGATGGAGCGCCTCGTTAAAAAACTCCTTTCGGAGAAAAAGAGCACGCTTTTGTTACAATGGAGAGTTTGGAGATATTTTTAGAAAAATTGAAGAACTTTGGCGAATTCACTTTGTTCACTTTCTCGCCCACGATCAACTGTAATAATAGCGCAGGCTCAAACCGTTGAATGACCTGGGTAGTCGCCTTCCATCAAGCTCTTCTAAGTGATAGACCCCTGTACCAAGAACTTTGACAATGCGGTAGGGCCCCTCCCAGTTCGGAGTCAGCTTGTTTCCTGAGGTTCCTGATCGCCACTTGAGGACCAGATCGCCAACCTGCATATCCCGGACACGAACCCTGCTATTGTACTTGGCGGCCACGCGCTGCTTCATCGCCGTCTCTCGAATGTGTGCCTCGTCACGTGTTTCAGACAAAAGATCCAGCTTCATCGCCATATTGGCTTGATTCTCCCCTTCAAAATCCGGCTAAGTCCGCCATGTGAAGTTGTCAATTTCCACGGGCAACATAGCATCTACCCCATAGGTCATTCTAAAGGGAGTTTCTCTTGTGGTAGATTGCTCAGTGGTGTTGTACGACCAGAGCACTACAGGGAGTTCATCCAGCCAGGCTCCCTTAGCTTCCTCAAGCTGTCGCCTCAATCCGCGCAGAATCACCCTGTTTGCGGATTCCACTTGACCGTTCGTTTACGGATGCTCCACAGAGGCGAACCTCATCCGTATGCCCATTTCCTTGCAAAATTCCCTTGTTTGGCTGCTTGAAAACTGGGTCCCGTTGTCGGACACGATCGCCCTTGGAATCCCGAACCTGCAAACAATACGCTTCCAGTAAAAGTTGACTATTTTTGCAGAGGTTATTTTGGCAAGGGGCTCAGCTTCAATCCATTTAGTAAAGTAGTCCACCGCCACTAATATAAACTTCATCTGCGACCTGGCGGTCGGAAATGGTCCTACCAAATCCACACCCCACATGGCGAAAGGCCATGGGGCGCTCATCGTTACCAGCTCCTTTGGCGGTGCCTTGGACAAATCCGCAAACACTTGACATTTTTTACACCGCTTCACAAAGTCCATACAATCCTTCCTGAGGGTGGGCCAATAGAAACCCACCTTTAACACCTTGCAGGCCAAAGACCTTCCCCCGATGTGGCTTGCGCATACTCCTTCATGTACCTCAGACATTATTGCCTCATATTTCTCCGGCGGCACACATTTTAACAGCGGCGTCGAAAAACCACGGCGATACAAATGTCCGTCAATGAGAGTATAGTGGCTCGCCTCGCGCCGTTGCTCCTTCGTGCATTGCTCCACTTCCGCTGGGTCCCCCGCCAAGATAGATAATATGGGTCCCATCCACGTCGCCCCTCTGTTCACACATTCCATGAGCTCGCCTTCGATGCTGGGGCACGCTAACGTTTCCTGAATCACACTTTTGTTGTTGCCGGGCTTCCGTGTGCTCGCCAATTTGGCCAACGCGTCCGCCCGCTGATTTTGTGCTCGAGGAACATACTCTACCACAACTTCTTGGAAAAGTGTCATCAGATATCGCACTCGCTCAAGGTATTTGATCAGATTGGGGTCCTTGACCTGGAAAGTTCCCTTCACCTGACTCTCTACCAACTGCGAGTCCGTTCTTATCAACAATCTTCCGATCTTTACTTCACGCGCCAACTTCAATCCGGCGATGAGAGCTTCATATTCTGCCTGGTTGTTTGTTGCTTTGAACTCAAATTTCAGCGATTGCTCCAGTACCAGATCTCCTGGTCCTTCCAACGTTACTCCCGCGCCACTGCCACTACTATTGGAGGATCCGTCTACAAAGAGAGTCCACTGGGTGTCCACTCTTTCAACCAGGTCTGGGGTCAACTCCACCACGAAATCAGCCAGTGACTGTGCGCCAACTGTGCCTCGCTTATCATATTGCAACCCATATTCAGATAGTTCAACCGACCAGGCGACCAATCTCCCTGACAAATCCGGCTTTTGTAACACTTGTCTCAGGGGCAAATCGGTCCGCACCTTCACTGGAAAGCTCTGAAAATAAGGTCTCAACCGCCGGGCGGTGACAAGGACCGTCAGTGCCGCCTTCTCAATTTTCTGGTATCTGATCTCTGCGCCTTGGAGTGTGTGGCTTACAAAATAAACAATTCGCTGCTCGCCATTTATTTCCTGCAGTATCACAGAACTCAGAGCACTATCACTCACAGCAAAATACAAGTGCAGCGGGTGTCCCTGCATCGGTTTTGACAAGATTGGCGGTGATGACAGGAGTTCCTTGAGGCGAACAAAAGCTTCTTCACACTCCGCCGTCCACTCAAATGCAACATTTTTTCGAAGACACTTGAAAAAAGGGAAAGATCTATCACCAGATTTAGGAAGAAACCGAGATAAAGCTGCTATTCGCCCTGTTAAACGTTGGACTTCTTTCACATTAGAGGGACTTTTCATTTGCTGAATTGCCTTGCATTTGTCTGGGTTTATCTCTATTCCTCGGGACATGATCATGAAGCCTAAAAACTTGCCGCCCTGAACACCAAAAGAGCATTTCTCCGGGTTGAGGCGCATATTGTGCTTCCTTATCTCGCCGAATGCTTCTTCCAGATCTTGATGATGGTCCGAGCCACGCGTTGATTTAACGATCATGTCATCAACATAAACTTCCATGTTTCTCCCAACCTGCCCAGCAACAACCCTATCCATCAACCTTTGATAGGTCGCCCCAGCATTCTTTAATCCAAACGGCATGGTGCGATAGCAATAATTGACCCTGGCGGTCATGAAAGCCGTTTTGTCCTCGTCTGCCGGGTGCATGCGGATTTGATGATAACCAGAGTAAGCATCCATCAAGCTAAGCAGTTCATTGCCTGTAGCACCATCAACGAGGCCATCAATGCTGGGAAGGGGATAAGAATCCTTTGGGCATGCTTTGTTTAAGTCTGTGTAATCTACGCACATTCGCCATTTTCCGTTCGCCTTCTTCACCATCACGACGTTCGCCAACCACGTCGGATATTTCACCTCCCTGATGAACTCTGCCGCCAGCAACTTGTCTACTTCCTGTTGAACCGCCTTTCCCTTGTCTCCGCCCAAGCGCCTCCTGAGTTGTGAAACTGGTTTGACACTTGGATTCAATGCTAATCGATGACAGATGAAGTTTGGATCAATTTCGGGCATATCCTTGCAGCTCCAAGCAAACAAATCTAAGTTCTCGCCTAGCAACCTTGTCAGGCGCGTTTCTTGCTCATCCGTCAATCTAGTCCCAATCTTCAAAGTGCGATCACCAAACTTTAGCGCCTTTGTTTCCTCGATTGGTGTGGGCCTATTCACTCGCCCCTCGCCGCGTGGGTCAAGATTCTCATCCGAAGTTTCAATTTCATAACACCTGTGTCCGACCAACGCACTCTTCTTGCCATACAAGTTGAGGCAATTATTATAACATTCTCTCGCCATCTTCTGGTCAACCTTCAGTTTACCAACCTTTCAATTGCTTAGTGGATACTTGACCGCCAAGTGGGCTATTGAAATTACAGCACAGAGGCGATTCAATGTATTTCGCCCAATGATGACGTTGTAAGATGCCCCCACCTAGAGGACCAGATACCTTACCTTCAAAACCCGGACACACTCATCTTCCCCGAATATGGTGTCCAGATCAATGAATCCTCGCACCATTACTTGCTCACCTGCAAAACCCACCAAAGTTCCTGTATATGGAGTCAGATCACTGTGAGTCAGTCCCAACTTGTCAAATGCATCGCCATAAATGATATCAGCTGAACTTCCCTGATCCAGGAGTACCCTTCTAACGTTGAAACTATTCAACCTTAACTGCACTACTATTGGGTCATCCTTGTGAGGTTTTATCCCCTCAAAGTCTGCCATCGAGATTGTTATGTCAGGGTGCACGAATCCGAAAGCAACTTCATGAACTGAATTAACTGCACGAATATGACGTTTCCGCGCCGCATGGGTGTCGCCTCCACCGCCGAATCCTCCGGCGATGGTGTTTATGGTCCCTACGGGCGGTCCTGAGTGTTGAGCGAACGTGTCCTCAGCCCCTTTTGTGGCGATAGCCACTGATTCTCGCTTCTTCTCGTCCTTGTTGTCCGTTCGCTCCTCCTTTCGCTTATCCGCTTTGTTGCGATCGCCATTGTTGCGCCACTGGTTTTGGCGATTTCCTCGATATTGTCCAGCACCGGAACGATTGTCCTGACGTCCATCGCCTTGACGCTCGTCCCCTCGCCTGAAGTGTCCCGCCCGAATCAACTTATCAATCTCCCGCTGCAAAGTCCAGCAGTCGTCCGTGTCATGCCCGATGGACCGATGGTATTCGCACCACTTCTTGGGATTGGCGTCCCGTGGTTGATACTTTGGGGCCTCTGGCTCATCCACTAGATGTGCGTCCCTCGCCTCGCGGAGCATATCCGTTAAATTTGTGTTCATCACCATGTCAGCCTCCTCCCGCTGGCGATGAGACTTAGATTGCCAAGGCCGGCGTTGGTCATAATCATCGCACCGTGGATACAACTGTGCCTTGGTCGGTTTCAATACTGCCTTTCCTTTATCTTCTCTTTTCTGTTTGCCATCTCCCTTAACTTCGCCATTCTTATCTTTGTTCACGCGCTTGGGTGACGTCTCGCCTTTTTCCAGTTTCGCGCGCTTTCTTTTGAAAGCATCGTCTTCCTCGTCAAGAATATAAGTGCTAGCGCGAGCACGCATCTCTTCCATCGAACGCGCAGGCTTGCGTGTCAACTTGCTGTTCAACCTTCCCGGTAACAAACCATTCTTGAATGCTAGAGCACAAGCTCGAGGCTCCTCATCCTCTACCTTGACCGATGCAGTGCTGTACCTTGCCATGTACTCCTTCAGTGACTCTCCTTCTTGTTGGCGAATGTTGTATAGATCATTGATCGTCACCGGCTGATTCTTATTCGCCGAGAACTGCACTAGAAACTTGGATGAGAAGTCTCTGAAATTCGAAATCGAGCCGCGCGGCAAAGTTGTAAACCACGCCATCGCCGTGGATTTGAAAGTTGATGGAAACATCCTGCATTTCACCGCATCTGACGCCGCAATTATCACCATCTTCGTGTTGAAATACAGAAGATGATCCTTCGGATCAGAATCCCCGCTGTAAGAATCCAGAACCAGCGTTTTCATATTATCTGGAATCGCCACATTCTCAACGTCCTCCGAGAACGGACGGAACTCAGCTACGGAATCCGCCTCTCTGCCTCCATCATCTCGTTGCTCGCGGCGGTAAAAATCCAACTGAGCTTGTAAATGCTCATTCCGCTGCTGGATGTCACCAATACTGCGCATCATATGGCGCCATTCCTCCTGCGTCACCGCTGGTTGTCGCTCTGGAGTAGGTGAATTCTCCGGTGAGCGCTCCGGAGATCCGACCTGCGAAGGAAGAGAAGGCGATGGAGGAGGAGGTGGTGATGGAGGAGGAGATGGCGGCAAAGAAGTGCGTGTAGCCTGTACTCCCGCTGTTCGCAACGGAGAATCCAAAACAACTCGCGGAGGTTGCCGAGGCGGCGAGGTTCGCCGCCGGACCGGCGAATGATGCTGCTTCCTGCGTCGAGTCTCCATCTAAACCAGGAATGACACGAACTCGACCGGAAAACCAGTACCGATCACAGAATCAAATCAAGAAAAATTTTAGAATCGCCAAATCGTAACTAGAGATCGTCTCTTGCACAGTCAGTCCACATGAATGGGAATAGAAAGTTTATCATCCCCACAGACGGCGCCAAATGTTCTGGGAATGAACATTGAAGGAAGGGATAGTACCTAGAGAGTGGAAGAATGTGCTAATGAGAGAGAATGAGAATGAGGGTGCTGAATTTCATGTGTTATTTCATAAAATGAGCAAAAATCCCGTACAATTGGTATCTACCTCCTATTTATAGGACTTGGGTACTGCCCATTGGGCCAATTGGGCCTCTGAAGTTGAGGCCCAATTTAAGGCCAGGAACTCGCCTTTGGGCGGGCTGAACCCTGGGCATCGCCCCTCTAGGGGCTCGCCCAGTCCACCTTGACTGTTTGGTGGTACACCTATCATTACTACTTTTTTCATTTGTTAAATATTTTTGGTGAACATATTTTTTTTGTCGAATATCATTACTGCTTTGAAAGTGATTTTGTTTACATTATTTGATTTTATTTTTGTTTGGAAACATTGCTCTACAGTTTTGGTGCAGAAAACATATCGGCTTGTTTTTTTGTCAACAAAATCATTTGCCTGTTTAAAGTGCTGGGTTTATGAACAAAAAGAGTATTGGATTTTGTCCAACTTCCGATATAATACACAGCAAAATAAAAACCACAAAGCAGAAAGGAAAGAGGGGCCTAAAACCCAAATTTTGAGTTCCATTTGAAGACAACATTGTTTGTTTGTTGTACAACCAAAGATGTAACAATCAGTTAATAAAAAAAAAAGAAATAATAAATAGATATAGCAATCTGACATAATAACCTTTGTCAACGAAGGAGAAAAAGATGCAATATGGCTCATTGATTCATTCTTAAGTTCAAAATTTTCAGTATCCTTTCATAATTATTAATTTTTTTTATAAGCAGTATCCTTTTATCTAATTTCAGTCTAAGAAGTCTTCATTTTCATCTCTTCACAATTTTCTCTGGTGGATCGATGCCTGTTTCTCACCGTATGGTTGAAACTTGAAAGCATTTCGGCATTTCTATCGGGATAAAATTTCTTCGAGTCATATAAAACTTATGTGACTATTTCTCAAAAAAATGTAAATAATTTCACTTATTTAATCTATATTATATATATATAAAAAGAGAGAAACAAACAAATTACTTTAACATGAAAATGTCATAAGCAATATATACTCAGAAAAGCGGGTTCCAATGCATACATCCTCTAGTCTCCGTTTTTATAGTAAGGAAAAACAAAAACCAAAGTTAAAAGGAAACTATCTAGGTTGATGTAATGGACAAGTAGTTTAGCAATTCGATCATCCCTTAAGTGGTTAGAGTTTGATTGTCAACTAGCTCTCGAGAATGAACAAAATTTAATGGACAATCTCTTATCGTTTAATGTGCTGATAGTGAAGTGAGAGATCGATCTTACGATTATTAGTTAACACAGAAAAAATAAAGTCATGTTAAAAGATGTAACTTATAAATTTGGATATTGTTCGAGCCAAATATAACAACTATAAGGGAAAAAGATATCTAACAAGTATTTATCATAGTTGCAATTATAAAGACTCTAACCCAAGACATTTTCTTAAGTTAGAAGAAACATGTGTCAATTGATTTACGATCTTAGTAGTAAGCTTCTAATTTTCTGAAGTAGAGAAAATCTTACGCATCATGAGATTGTTTTAGATATCAGTTTGTCTTCTAGGTTATTACATTTTTTTAAGATACCAGATTCTAGCATATTAAATCTTGGTTTAACCTACTTGAACCCCAAAAGGCTAGCTCTTAAGAAAAGGATTACCAAAGCTTAAGCTGTATTTCGACTTTATCTACAAACTATAATCAACATAGAAACTCAAAATTGGTCAAAAGTTCATGATCATACTATTTAGACGGTCAATGTTGGGTACTAGAGTAGTGAGCTAGTATGACACGACTAAAATAAGAGGGAAGAGACTAGGAGTCGACATACAATATTTAAGTGGAAAGTCCTTAACATATTAGGGAAAAACCATGGGAAAAGGTAGAAAGAAAATTACAATAAGTGGAAGAAATGACAACACTTCTCTCTAAATATAAAGAGAGAACAAATTGTTTATAAAAAAAAACAAAAAAAAAATAGAGAACAAATTATACTCTTTTTTAAAATAGAACACTCAATAGGAGAACTTCACATGAGAACGGCTGAACGCTAGTTTCTTTCTTTTTGAGTTTTTTTTTCTCTAACGTTAATATTTTGAGAAAAATGTTTTTCAACTGGCTACTTGAATTTCTCTAGGTATTTAAGAAGGATGAAGAACATAAAACTAACAACTTTTTGTAGTTTCATTTATTGTACTCGTATACCATTCTTTCATTCTAAATCATTCATTACAAGTTTATATCCAGGGTTTAAAAATCAAAGCTTATATCTAGGAGCCCCTAATATGCACAAGTATTTTTCTTGTGTAAAAGAAAAAAAAAAACAAGCCGGCTCGACTGGTTTTTTTTGTACTGGACCCGGTTCAAGCTATTTAAATTTAAATATGTAATGCATTATTTTAATATTTATTATTTTGGCTCCATATTATCATGAATAGGTCAGATTCCCCTGGATACATTTCCCATTATTCACTTAAGTCCCCATGGTAAATGAAAGTAAACACATAATTTTCCCTATGGTAAATGAAAGTAAACACATTTACTTCATTAGGTTGGGTATGAGATTTGTGCTCAATTGGTTTCTCCGACAGAACCTTTCCTTCTTCTCCCATCTCGTCCCATGTCGTCGTCCACCCATGTGTTTCCTTCTTCTCCGATTGTACCTTCCTCCTTCTTCTCCCGTCACCTGTTGCTTGATTTGTTCAAATCAAACCCCCTTTGTTCAATGCCATTTGCAACTTCTACTGCAAATACTAGTGGCAAATTGCCAATACTAGTGGCAGGTTATATAACTTTTCTACTTTTGTCTATGAATCCACTAACAAGTGCGGATCTTACAAGCTTTGCTGGGTAATTTTACATTTTGGTGTCTTTCGATGTCACCGTTTAGGGATCTCGCGTTTGATGAGGGGTTCGCGTTTTTCCATGAATTGGGGATCTGCCTTTGGCATTTTTAGTTATCGGGTCCTGGGCGTTTTGGATCTGACTTTAGGATCATGAGAACAGGGTGTATTTGCGGTTATTTAGATAGGTTCTTCTACAGTCATTCTGGAACAGTACCTTGATCCAATGTTGGTAACGAAACTTTTTCAATTTGAGTTTGTTTATGCGTATTCATAGATGAAGCAAAGGTCGACTCGTGCTCATCGAACAAGTTCGATTATTCAACCCAGATCGTAGACAAGCTCCATTGTTGACGCGGACACTGTGCAACTATGTCTATGAGAAGAAGAAGATGAAGCAAATGAGGGAAGTCTGATAATGAACGGAAGAGAAACCTAATTTGATTATCAATCACTAACTGAGTTCAAATTATCAATCACTAACTTACTTGATTATCAATCATTATCTATCACTAAGTACCTTGATTATCTGCAACTAATTTTAAACATAAGGGTAAAATAAAATTTCACATTTTGGAAGACCCGAAATCCACAATAAAATATAAATTTGGGCCACAATATAGAAGACAAGAATCTGGGGCCAAAATAATAAATATTAGTATAATGCATTATATATTTTAATTTAAAAAGCTTGAACCGATTCCAGTACAAAAAACCCGGTTGGACCGACTTGTGTAAAGATACACAAGAAAAATACTTGTGCATATTAGGGGCTCCTTATATCTAACCATTTATTTCTCAATCATTTGTTAGGAATCTTGTAAACCACTCAAAGACTAAGCTTTAAAAATATATTCTCATTTATTGAGTTGCAAAGCTTGAGATAGTTAAAAATTGTAGAAGTTGATTATACACCCAACCTATTAGTTAGAAGATAGTAGCATGGAAAGACTATTGAAATAGTACTTTGGAAATCTAAAAACAAGAATCAATACTTATAACTTTTAAGAAGTTAATTGAATACTGTATGTTAAGGGAACAAAGAAGCCAAAATGGTAAGGGTCGAACCATTATAAACATTTTATGTGATCTTTCTTAACCTTATCTTGTTATTTTATAAATAATAACTTATGGGGGAACTTAATTAAGTTTATTAGATCACTTAAATTCAAAAATGTTATTTTTACTATTGACCTCGTGAGGTTGATCAATACATAATTGATGCATACTATTTGTGATTTTCTAAGCTAGAATACACCACTTTCATGCATTATTTTGGTGACTTAGCTCAATTCTAACCTTTCACAACTACTTGAATTTTTGATTAAAAAAATGCATAAATCTTTCTTTTTAGCTCTTCTGACCCTTTGCACTAGAAAACGTTAAATATGGAGTCACAGAGATCTAAATAAGGTGAATAATATGTCCTTAGAAAGCTTAATCAAAGCCCTAAAACTTTCATATTCAAAAAATTTGAGAATCTATTTCTACCTTATTCAGAATTGTCTTACAAAGTTGTTGTCGCTAATCTTGCGAGTCTGGACCAGGCTGCACTAAAATAATCATATCTTGGGCTACATAACTCGGAATTGGGATAACTCAAAAGGCCCATGAATATGACTTCAAGAGCTACAATTCTTCTGTCTACCTCAATTAAAAATTCGGCCTTTTTGTGAGACCCGCAGAAGAGTTCAGCAACTTATTCCTTTGTGGACCTAGTTTTGTGAAGCCTTAGAGAAGAAGGAATTTTTTCTTGGTGGACAAGTCTATTTATTAGTATATATTGTCTAGCTGAGGCTCTTGTTAGGTACCTCACCTCACCAAATCTAATCCTTAGTATTCTCGTTATTTTTCCTATGGCTCGCTAAACTTTTTTGTTAGTCTTAGGGTTTTTAATTTTCATGTGTTTGCATACTTGAGATTCTGTTTTTAATAATAGTTGATCTTATTATTCAAGTTGGTTTATGATCTTTACTCATGTTTGAATATGCTTTTTGTTCATGACGTCTGAATTCGAAGTCTTATTTTGTTCTAATTGTTTTATCTAAAGTGAGTGAATCAGTTGAAGCGATTGTGATTGTCGTTTACAAAGGTACATAAATATCTAACACCGAATGGTTGTTAGAATTGAGGATCTTCTCACTTAAGATTATTCTGGTACTATAAGGGGGTGATGACTCTTTCTTATCTTGAACAAATCAAATTCTGGGTGATCGTCCGGTAGAGGATATAGGATTCCAACTCACGATTGTGAGTTGTGTTTCTATTCAGAAATTTGAATATTTATTGAATTAGTCTTCTGTGATCGATGAAGGTTTGCTGCACTTGACTATTATAACCCAAAGACTTAACGTTTTTCTCATCTGATAATTCAACCTTTTACTTTAGTGTTTTTCCTAGAAGCTTTTATAGATTACTTGTCATCTTTTATGCTTTCAATACTACAGATGTACCACCTTCAAGATTCCACCATGCATATGGATCTTGCACCTGAGGTCATTCAGTTGTCCAAATGGACAATAGATTAATCTAAAAACCATCTACATTACACTATTTAAATTATGCAAATAGTACCACTACACATGTTTAATTCATCTGTACCAATTGTAGCAATTCTTAAGGAATAATCACCCCCCATGAGCATAAACCCTCCTGAGCTAGGCTCATAAGTGCCAAACTAATCTCGGTGTGAAGTCATGTGCCACGTTTCACTTGAATCCATTATCCGAACATCCTTGAGTGGTAGTCCACACTGAGATCTAAATTTAGCTTCATTGTGTCAGACTTCTCTATCATCAGAGGTACTAGCAATACATCCTTGAGATGTACTTTCTTCAATAGAGTTCTCTCCATTCTTCTGGAATCACAATTCTTTTTGCAAGTTCTCCTTCTTAGCAGAATTGCTACATTTGAGGTTTATCTTTCTTCGAGATATTGATCTATCATGATTTTGACTCCCACAAGGACCAAGTTATGTTAATTTACCTCTCATCTCTATTAAAGCATATGTTTGCTTGAAAATATCCAACCTTCCTTCTTTGTTCTTTCTTCTGTATTCTTCTTCAAGAATAGTTCTGCAACATCATTAAAGAATAAGAGGTAAAAAACAATACATCTTCAATGTTGATGACAAGTTGACGCATCTACACTTTGAAGTAGAAGGTACACACATTTATTTTTTGATATTGTGAAATCAATATCAATCAATATATATATCAAAACAATAAGGATTCTAAGACTCAATTGTTGATGTGTCGCCACCAGAATCATTCTCTTCTCTGGTGCATTTTCAGAGTGAGTGGAATTTCAACGTGGCTCACCCTCCTTGCTTCACTCCGTTAACTGATTATGTGTCATGTTTTCCTTTATTCTCCTATTCCACTCATATTTCGCGTGGAACCTTCCCACTGGACAACCGGTATCATTTGACTCCCTCTTTAAAACGTGGATTCAACTTTCTTTATTTTTTAGTTTGTGATTCATTCAATGTATATCCCTAAATGTTTCATTGATTAATTTCCATGTTTCTAATCCATATTTGTACGCATGGTATCGCGGCGCTTTTTTCGTGCCCAATTGTTTCATCGTAAATTTATTTTCCCACCCTTCTTATCTCATGCGCATTTTTTTTCCAATCATGCTAATCATTTTCCACTGATTGTCTATAACCTTCTGAATTCCATCGAAGCCCTAAATCCCCACTATCTTGAATGAACCCTATTTTTAGATGGTTTGCATCGAAGTTGTAAATCACTACTCTGATTCTAAATTCAAATTGAAGATATTCTCGCGCCTCCCCTATATAAGAACTTGATATTGCATATTGTTTCATCCATCGTTGCTTTGTTCCCCATCTAATTTCCTTTCTCTGCATTCGTTCATCATCCATGTCAATCAAGGTTGATCATGTCTCATATGTGAATGCTTCAAAGGATGCTTGGAACATTGTTACGAAGGTTATTCATTTATGGGTTAGTCCTAGCTTCAGTGGAGGAAAACTGTTATTCTCGATGGAGATGGTTCTGATGGATTCCAAGCTTGATTTATCTTCATTTTTATCTCTGATTCCAGATTTTTGTTAGTCATTCATATGCGATGTAATTTTTTTTAATAAATATTGCAGGGTTGTAAGATTCATGCTTCAGTAAGGCGAAATTTGGTGTATAAGTTCCAACCCATGTTAACTGAAGGTCGTGTCTATCAGATTTTATACTTTAGTGTCGGGTACAATGTTGGTGATTTTAGAACAACTTCTCATCAGTTTAAAATTAACTTTCATAATCATACCACTGTGAAGGAGATTAGAAACACTCCAATCACCAAAAGTCCTTACTCTTTAATGCCTTTGTGTGAGATTATGTTCAATGAGCCGGATTCTTCTTATTTAATAGGTAAATTTTTTATTGATTTTAGCGTATCTTCCATGTTGTTGAAATGTGAAATCTGTTTATGATATCTCTTTTTTCGTTGCCATAAGATATTAATGGAATTCTTACTAGATCTAGCAGTGTACAAGAGTTCGAGAAGGATGAGAAAGTTAGTAAGAGAGTTACGATCGAGCTTGATCAAGATGTGTATTACTTTCTTAGCCATGTTAAATATACCAAATTCTTACATTGCTTTCCCATTAAAATTGCAGGGTTTGTCTTGAATGCCCTTTCTTTGGTAACTATGTTGGGTAGATTCTTAGACAATTGACTTATGGTGACATGACAAATGCAATAGTTGTTGTTCAATATGCTAAAATTAAACTCTTCAGAGGTTATGAATAATTAGTTTCAAAAGTAGTAGTATTGATTTCATGCATATCGTACTGTGTCTAATGTCTATTTTACTTCTGTTATTGAGTTGTACCCGGAAGACCAAGTGTTATGAATATGTATGGTGCTACTAGGATTTTATTTAATCTAGATGTTGAGGACACACACACACACACACACATGCTGGCATGTTCGCCATATTGTTACACCAAGTCCTAGGCACAAGCTGCAAGTAAGAGTTATGGACCACACTGAGCCGACAACATTCATTATTTTTTATCAAGAAGCATCAACCTATTGAACAAATCATGTGCTTCATTTTTTGACTCAGCGACCAAGGTTTGTATGATATAAGAAGTTGAAATATCAATTGTCTGATTTGATATTTTGTTCCAAAATTAATTCTAATTCAAATTATAATTTTTAGGATCATGCGGATTACTCTGTCCTTCTGGAAATTCTGGCTTTGATTGAAAAAAAAAATACTTATTCAAGATTGAAGTGAATAACATTTCTAATTCCAAGTTCGACCTATCCTAGCGGGTGAAGAAAATATGTTATGTTCAAGATGTGATAACCAAGTTCAAATCAACTTTGACTTTGCCTGATAGATTCAATCTTTACCAAATTGTCCCAACTTTAATTTTTGTTTTAAGGGGTGAATCCTCTTCCTCGAGTTTCTCTAAGGTAAATGTAGATCCAACTTTTGTATTGATCATATGTGTTTGTAATTTATGACAATATGTGACTAATTATTAATATATTGATTATAGAATCTGAATGGTGATTTTGGAGTGGCTGAAAGTTCTCCAAATGCTCGACCAATGCACCCGCACCCGCAATGGATTTAGGTTAGGACAACCAAATCACAGTTTCTCCGCCTGCAATTGAAATTGCCAATGTAATTTTGTTAGGAATTAGTAGTTCTAGTTTTTTCCCATGGTTTGTTGCTATTTTTTTCCTCTTATAAGTTGTCATCTTAAATGTATTTCACAGCAAGTCCCAACTGGAAGCATAACTTATGTGCAAAGTAATGTTTGAACAAAATGTGGTAGATCAAACTGCTGATGATAATTCCTCTGGATGTGATATGCTTATTTCCTAATGTATTGTTCCTATTGCAACTTTAGTCGCACGGAAGAAACCAATGAAAATGGTTAGGAAGACTAAGGGCAAGGTTAACTTTTTTTGTTTCTTTACTTATTTTGATTCAATTATATAACTATATTTTACCCAAATTTACGCTTGTTTTATTTATTTATTTCAGAAGTCATATGATGGAGTAGAGCTGGACGGTGATTCCCCTATTATTGCGAATCTAGTTGTTCATAGAAAGTCTGTCGGCATGGACAATGAAAAATCTCGTCCTTCAAAGCATCCTTCTCACACCTAAGATGAAACTCTCAGTTATTCTAATGTGG
Source organism: Lotus japonicus (assembly GCF_012489685.1). Lineage (NCBI taxonomy): Eukaryota > Viridiplantae > Streptophyta > Magnoliopsida > Fabales > Fabaceae > Lotus > Lotus japonicus. Next base: position 44,797,338 of record NC_080042.1, read on the forward strand.
TGAAGAAGTCAATGAAGATTGTTAATAAGGAGAATATATGAATAATTTTACCTTTGTTTGGGAGACATTTGATTAAGTTGTTATTCGGATAATGATTTTGGATCATTTTCAAGTGTAGTATTTTGTTTTGTTTTAGTAAATTGCACTAAGGGGTTTTCAGAGCTGATATGTGACCATTTTGGATTGGTTTTATTCTCTTAGAATTGTTGTTTTGATCCTTTTGTTGTGTGCTCTATGAGCTCTTTGCTTATTATCAATGGTATTTCGGTGTTTTGATTATTTAATTCTTTTGGAGTATTTTAATAATTATTTTTATTTGAATTTTTTTATGCTAATGAGATTTTAAATATATAAATTAGGAAATTAAAATTACAGAGTTAATTGAATCGAAAGTTTTTCCTAAAAATTCGCATCGGTTAATAGGATTAAGAGATAAATATATATATCATTAAAAAGTTAGACAAATTCTTCTAAAAAAGTCTAGGAGTGTCATTAATGGTATTGCAAACCAATAATTTTTTCAATAAGATTAATTACATTTGTTTTTATTATGATTATTCAATTTTTAGATTTTTATGTGTATAATTTTTTTTTAAAAAAAAATCTAGTTTTTATGTAACCGATTGTATTTTCTAATTAGATTTTTGTTACTTTTTCACTATCAAATATTTTTAAATCTATTTGAAACATTTGATTTGTCAATATTTTTTTTTCATTCTATACTTTTCCTTACATGACAACAAGGTTTTTTTTTTCAATGTATTTCCAGTTATTTCATCTTTTACACTGACCATGTTTTTGTTAACTTCTAAAGGGGGAATATTGAAAAGAAAATTTCAATGGACAGAAGAGTTTGTTTTAGAATTTAGATTAGTTTTTTTGAAATTGAATTTAGATTAGTTAAACTGAGTTGTCTATCTGATAATATTTTAATATTACATTAAAGTTTTTTACCCATGCGTTACACGATAACTTTTTTTATTGTAATTGGCATATAAATTAATTCTTCAATTGTAAAAGATTGAGATACTAAGAATAAAAGTTCAATCCTAATATAACTTTTATATGAAGATGTTATATGAAGATGTTTGGGGTTTTGTTTGACTTTTCAATTGCTTTTTTTCCAAAACTTTCTTTCTCTTTACTCACTCACTTTCATCTTATAAAATCATATTGTTTCATCTGTTAATAAATTTTGTTTTGGATTCCCTATGCGTCTTGGTATGTTACTATGGATGATTGAACAATAAATCGCCCCCAAACCGTTTTCATCTGAATTGATTATGTAAATAAACTGGCTTTTAATAAAATTTCCCTTTCCCACGTTTAATCATTACTTACGAGATATAGATTGTTTTAAATATAAATATTAGAATTTTTTTGTGGGCTGAAGTTAAAAGGTTTCTCGTCTGAAATGTGGGCTAGCAAGGCATATCTAATGATTAAGTTTTATTATTAATTAACTCCCAACTACTCTAATAACTGGTTCGTTTATTCTTTCAAGTATCCTGCACATGTTTTTCCTTCAAATAGTTTCACGGTTTCATAAAACCTTTTACTCCTAACAAATTTGTGCACTCATCCCATTCTACAATCCATATGGAACAATTTCTCAGACTTCTTATTCATCTTTCTTGACTTCTCAAAATTCTGCATCCATGTCTGTACCAGATTTGGTAAACCCAAAACTTCCCCCTTGGCTTTTGTGTAAGTATTTCTTGCTAGTGATGAGCCGCAATAAGGAGGTACACTGTCGCTTCCTATTTTATTTCTTCCGTCTATAGTCCTATAATTCTAACACTCCTTTTTTCCCCAGTATATTAGTGAAGTCATGCGCCCATTTGTAAGGGAGTTTCGACATGAGTTGAAAGAGCTATGAACATTGATTGATGAAGGCGGTAACTATCATAGGGTTCATTTTAGCCAAACTCACCCTTATCTGACTTTCGGGTTGGTATGCTCTTCGAGAGTTCTATGATCTTTAAGGAACATGCTCATTTTTACTCCATTTATTGGATGATTGCCTTTTCCACATCAAAATTTGCAACAGTGACTACAAACAAATATATATTCTAGGTGCACCTATTTCTAACAGTGATGGACAAGGTCTGGATTTATCTTTATTGGAAGATCTTAAACAAATGATTGACAATCACAATGTTGTAGAAAATATAATTAGGCATGCTTGAAATTATTTGAATTCACGTGAGACATCAGAACTATCTATCTGCCTTTTTAGATCTAGAGGAAAAGATCTAGAACCTACAACATGTCGAAAACTGATGAGATTGCCGCTTTGATTGTCGAGACATTAATGACATGCAATTTGGAAGAGATGTGGTGGTTAAGATGAGGGATGGTTTCCTAAGTAATATTCATGAAACCCACACTGCATTCATCCCATTGCATTACCTTCATATGATTCCATATGGAGAAGATGGATTTCGAGACGATATCCCCATTAGTGTATTGTTTAGAAATATAGGTAGATATAAAAGGCATAAAATTTCTATAAGTAAATTTATTTGCTTTCGATTGCAATAGCGTTACCGTGAGTTTGGGAATATTCTTTATACTAAAAGATTGTTCCAACAGTTTGCTGTTGACACCTACACAATGATTGAAGCTAGCCGACTTGCTTATATTCGTCAAAACCAAAACAAGATTAGAGCCGATTATTTAAATGGAATCACATAACCAATTAAGAAGAGAGAAACAAATCCATGTTTGGTTGGAAAACGTATAATATTACCCCTATCTTTTACTGGAGGGAGGCGATACATGTTTAACAACTGCTAAGATGCCTTGTCAATTTGCAAGAAATTTGTATACCCGGATCTCTTCATCACCTTTACATGAAATTCGTCATGGTATGATATTCAAAGGTTTCTCCGCCCTAGGAATCTAACGGCGGAAGATAAAAAAGATATATGTGTTCAGGTATTCAAGATGAAGCTTGATAGTTTAATGTCTGATTTACGGAAAGAGACAATATTTGGATCTACTGATGCATGTAATGTCTCAACGCTCATATATTATTTAATTTCAATTATTCAATAAAGATATGTCTTATTATACTTAAATTGTTATTTAATATTATTTTATCTATTTTTCAGGTATATACATCGTTCAGTTTCGTAAACGAGGACTTCCTTATGCACACATTCTTTTATGGTTGAAGCTGCAATATAAGTTGAAATCAGAGTCTGATATAGACAAACACGTATCAGCAAAACTTCCACATCTGAAACTATATCCAAATCTCTACAAAGTTGTTTCATCCTACATGATTAATGGTTCTTGTGGCGTTGTTGATCCCAATTCTGTTTGCATGAAGGATGACAAATGTTCAAAGCATTTTCCTAAAATATTCTTGAACTGTATTACAATTGATGACGAAGGTTTCCCAATTTATAAGACGGAGAAAACACGTATTAGTGTTGTGCAAAAAGGGTGCCTTTAGATAATGGATTTGTTGATCCTTACAATGCCAAGCTTCTAATGCGACACCAAGGACACAAAAATGTCGAGGTTTAAAAAAAACACAATGCCATCAAATACTTATTTAAGTATATCAACAAATGACGTGATAGAGTTAATATTTTAATATCTAAGGATGGATAGAAAATTCAAAATCTGAAGTACAAGATGAGGTAATATTAGTTGGTAATATCATTTGTTTATTTATTTTTATTAAATTAACGTCTTTATATTAATCTATATTAATTAACAAGTTGTTTGTTCATGTTAATTCCAAATATATAACCCCATGTGAGGCTGTGTGGAGGACTTTTAAGTTTGATACTCATGGTAGATGCTCTGCAGTGATTCGATTAGACTTCCATCTTCCAAACCAACAATCAGTTTTAGTCAACGATGATGATGAATTGGATAAAGTAATTGAAAAATGTTCAATGAAAAAAAAACTCAATTCCTAGCTTGGATGACAACTTATAAACTTTACACAGAGGGAAAGGACTTAGCATATGCAGAATTTCCATCAAGGTTCGTATATAAGAATGTTTCTCAAGAAAGGGTTCCTAGAAAAAAGGAAGTCTCTGTAGAGCGTCTTCAATATATTGCTCTAGGTATGGGAGAAGTTTATTATATGAGGATTTTAATCTCTTTATAAAAGGATGTGATAGCTTTGAAAGCATAAGGACTGTCGGCGGAGTTCTTTATTCCACATTCCATGATGCTTGCGAAGTGCTAGGATCCATGGAAGATGATGGAAAATATGTGGATGACATAAAAGACGCCAGTCTTCTTGAACCTGGGCATCGTTTAAGGAATCTTTTTGTTATATTGCTAATTTCAAATGAACTTAGCCGACCAAAAGTAGTATGAGAAAAATCGTAGAGGCTACTAAGTAATGGTATCCTATACGAGAGAAGAAAAGTGTTCAACATTCCAGGCATTTAAGTACATTTTGCTCTTTGTTTTAAATGATCTTTAATAGTATAAAGCATTAAAATGAAAATCAACTAGCAAAATTTATAACAATTTCTTGCTATAATTATGTTGCATGATTTGACTCATTATTCTTTTGATTCTTCAATAGTCTACACTGTGTTTAGTTTTTACAAACAATCTGTATTTTTTTTTGTTACAGAGGAAAATAATAACAAATTGTTCTTTAAATTTAGCTTTATAAATTTCAATTAAATGGTAACTCTTTCACATTAATTTGTTGGTTTTATTTTTGATTATTTTTTCCTACCGCTCATCAATTTCGTTTTCCCATATTTAGATCTTCAAATAGGCGATGAGGATATGATCAACTTCTGCCTACTTGAGATTGAGAAGTTGTTATATTGAAATGGAAGGTCCCTTAAAGAATTTCCAGAATTGTCATATCCAAGATTTTTTGAAGGTTTCAATATGGAAAATAGATTTGCCGCTGATGAGCTCAACCACAAAAAGAAGACATGTCTAAAATTCATGAAGGGCTGGTCAACCGTCTTCATTCACAACAAATGAGAGAATATACATAGGTATTGGATTCAGTGTTGACTAATACGGGAAGTTTTTTTTCTGTATGGATTTGGAGGGAAATGGGAAACATTTGTTTGGAATACTCTATCTACTACTTTACGTTCTAAAAGTCTTATTGTTTTGAATGGGACGTCAAGTGGAATTTATTCTTTGTTATGACTTGGGGGGAGGACAACTCATTCTAGATTCTATATTCCTATATCTATCAAGGAATTGTCCACATGTAATTTCTGTCAAGGATCTTCCAAAGCTGAATTGCTTCAAAATGAAAGTCTAATTATATGGGATGAAGCACCTATGTTAAACAATCACAGTTTTGAAGCTTTATACAGAACATTAAATGACAATATGAAGACTGAGTCAACCTTCGGTTATGATAAACCTTTTGGGGGGAAAATTGTTGTGTTGGGTGGAGACTTTAAACAAATTCTACTTGTCATAGCCAAATGAAGTTGGAATGAAATTGTCTACTACCAATTCTTCTTAATTACGAAGTTTTTCCAAGTATCTAAATTAACCACCAATATGAGGTTGCAAAATTCCCCACCATTTGCTTCTATTGAAGAAATAAGAGAATTTTCATATTGGATACTTCAAGTGGGGGATGGAACAACTAAAACAATCGATGATGAAGAGTCAATAATTGAGATACCTACATATTTGTTGATCGGTCTATGTTATAATCCTTTGCTTGAATTAGTAAATTTTGCATATCCAAACTTTGTCTCTAATATGAAAAACTATTCCTTCTTCGAAGAAAGGGCAATTCTTGCATCTGCACTTGAGAGCGTTGAACATGTCAATAATTTCATGCTCTCCATGATCCCTGGGGATGAGACCGAATACTTGAGTTATGATACCGTGTGTAGGTCAGATGAAGATTTAAAGATTGATTCATCTTGGTTCACATCAGAGTTTTTGAATGATGTAAAATGCTATGGAATTTCAAACCGCAGACTAATATTGAAAGTTGGTGTCCTTATAATGCTTTTTCGGAATATAGATCAAACAGCTGGCTTGTGTAATTAGTCTCGATTGATTCTTGTACTTCAGATTCTGGCCTAACTTTCAAATTTTAGCGACGACAATTTCCAATAACTATCAGCTTCACAATGACTATAAACAAGAGTCAAGGTCATTCGTTATCAATCGTTGGTTTGTATCTTTCAAGACCTATTTTTACTCTATGGTGCACTTTCAAGAGTAAAATATAGAAAATGATTAAAAATTCTTACTATTGATGATAAAGGAGTTGTTTCAAATTGTACTCGGAACGTTGTATTAGTATACCAAGAAGTCTTCGACAACCAATGACTGGTTAGTTCAATTCTCCTTTTTACTTTCTTTACCTGAAATGCTCAATCAACCAACATTTGGGATAGTCAAATTGTATTTAGTTTAGCTAGAGTCTAATATGAAGAATTCAAGTGGAACAAATGAGTAATCAAATGGGATGAGTGCAGATATGTGTTTTCACTTTCATATAATGTGAGTTTTATGTAATTTTTTATTTTTATTTTTATCTTATTAAGACTGTTGTTAACATCTTCTGATCCATTGAATTTCATTTGCAGGTAATATGCAAATATTTCGTCGTATTTGATATGTTCATTTGGAGGAGGAATCCACTGTTGTTTCCCTAATGCACAAAATTTAACTGTTTGAACGTGATATTGTTGATTTAATCAAAACTCTTTGATTTTGTATTTTCATTGCCAAACACCCAATATTTTGTTCAATGGAATACATCAAATTTTTGTTCCATTCTTCAACCTTTTTATCATTTAAATTTCATATTCATCTTAAGATTTGTTATATTCATAAATGCTACTTACACGTTCGCAAGAAGATAAACGTTTGTCGTGCAACGCACGGGTAAGAAACTATAGTATGATGTAGATAGCTTAGCAAATAGAGTATACATATTGTTGATTTGATCCGCCACAAGAGTTGATTCATTCATTCGAAGAGTATATAATCACTTGTTCAAGAAAATACTTTTGTAAAGTGACTTGACCTCATAAAATTTAATAAGAGTATCGTATATTTCCTTTGAACGGGTTTTTCTGCAACCATTTGCATAACAGAATCTGCCATTGGTAGAACCAAGTTGGAAACAACATTGTCATTCATCTCTCTCCACTTTTCATCAGCTATACCTCCAAGTATTCCTTCAATTTATTCTATGCTATTATCCTTCCTCAAGATTAGCATTGTCTTCAATTTCTATAGAGAGAATTTACTCCCATTGAACTTATGAATCTCAAACTTTGCTTCCATATTTTAAATAATTTTCCTTGAATCACACAATTTCACGGTAAATACGACAACATACATGGGCTGTATTATATAATTTTACAGCACATTAAAATTGATCTAGTATATATTAACAATCACTAGAAGAGTATACAACCACACATGTGAATAATAACACTACAAATTCGGTATAAGGACTAATTTTGACAACTATGATACCATTATTGAGTACCAAAGTAGTGAGATAATATCACACAACTAAATTAACGTATGAGACAGTAAAAACTATCGCAAAATATTTATGTAGAAAACCCTCAACATATAAGGGAGAAACCATTAGACACAACAGGAAAGAATTTTCACTAAGTGAAAGAAATTACAACACCTCTCTTTAAATACAAGGAGAGAACAAATCACGTTGTGTACTTCTTCAAGTTCATGGGTTTCATATATGATGTAGCATGACTGGATGAGCGTATCGACGATGACGTCACTCGTCGGATGAACCCGATCGGATTTCTGGTGTCTGATTAACTATTGTTATATGTTTTCGAGAAGGGAACGAGCCATGAATTCAAGACTTCTCACTAAAGTCAAAAGGTTTGGGTTTTTAGCCCATCCAGATTTGTTTCAGGCCCGAAAAACAACAATTCATTATTTTAGTACGTAATTGTATTTATTTTCGGTTAGGATTTTATTTATTTTCAGTTAGGATCTAATTTATTTTCCTATTTAAGCAATTGTAAGGAATAGTCATAAGACAATTTTTTCATTATAATAAAGTTTAAAGTTTTGTCATCTGATGGATTCCAGAGTTTTTCCTTAGGGTTAGTGTTTGCTAATCGTTATTGCGCTTTCGAAAGCATCAATATAAGTCCCCCTATTTCAGAGTTCCTCTTCTACTCGACGTTCTTTCTTTTGGAGGACTAGGGTTTTCTCCAGAGTTAGTGGATGGAGATGAGGAAAACGATGTTTAATTAGTAGTTGGATCTTCTTCCGAGTATTCTTTGTTGGCTATGGTTATATTGGCAATTCTAGTCGTCGATGTTTACATGTACGATAAGTTTGATTAACTCTTCTCTCTTAACGACTAGTTTGTACAGTCACAGAAAAAGTGCCTTGAATTAAGAAAAATGTTTTAGTCCTTATTAGAGCATTTGTCTAAAGGTGTCAAGTATGGGGTCGTGCACCTTGACCTATTCAAATGTAAAATATATAAAGATACAACAGTCTTTAGCTAGGCACGTGATAAAATAAGTTGATTGCCCTTGATGAGCCAAGTCGCCTATACCGAAGCTTTAAACGACATCATCCGCTTTGACCCAAGTCTCTCGTCTTTAGGCGATAAGTCCAAACCTTACCATCCATCTATACGCTACTAGTCTCGAACTTAGTGACCTAATCCAGGTCGCTACACCAACCCTTGAATATTGAAACGAAGTTTGTCTTTTGAACTACACCAATCGATGTTCTTTAGACCTCGAATTTTTACTGACCTCACTTATTCCAATCCACCTCTTTTTCTTTAAATTTCAATTAATTAATTTCATAGTCAAAGAAAATGAAGAAGACTTGAATGCAATTAATAGCTATAACTTACGAGAGATATATTTGAACAAACAATGACTAAAAAAACTAGAGAAATAAATAAATAGTAAATGATCACATAACTCCACCGCATTGGGTCTTCTCCTAGGCTGCTATGCATGCCAACGTTTTTCATTGTGTTAGATGTTGTCACATTTAAGTGCTTTACTGTCATCTTATCCATATAACCTATGGCCCTTCGCAGAAGTGTAAAGAGTGGTCCATATTCCTTTCTATTGTCTCCATATCAAGTATTAAAGGCACCCACCGATTCAGATCCGATCACTTGCTGAAGAAACACATTAATATAATCCCATGCACCTTCTTCTTCTTGTACATAATAACCTTCTCTTTGAACGATTTAATGTGAATATATATAGATAAAAGACGACTGATGAACATACAATTTGAGGTTTAGTGTGGTTTACACATTTCAGAGATACGACGGTTTTCACAATTACCATCTTTTATGGTGGTATAAAGTATAAACCATTATAAATGTTGGACTGGTCGAGGTCCTCCTAAGTTATAGGCTTGCCTTGATAGTGTTTAAGCGGAATAATCTCTCTCAAAATGACTATGGTCGTGACGACAGGGTCTTTTGAAAATGGACTCAAAAGGCGAGCTATCAGTGATCAAGGCATGGTTGATGAGGCTATGTTGGGCAAGGGGGCCACTTTGAGACCCTCTAATGTGGTGAGCTGGTTCTTTAATTATTTTAGGGCGAGCTAGCTTAATTTAGTTGACAACTTGTAAGAGCTCTATTCTTAGACTGATAAATCATGAGATCCAAGAGTCCAATTAAAAATCAGATTTAGGACTTTACATCTTTAACAAATGAATTTTTTTTATCTTGTAATAATGATTGACTCATTTTTAACCAAAGATAACTAGGTCATTAGCAGGGCCGGCCCAAGGGTCAAGCGACCCAAGCAAGGGCTTTAGGCCTCAAATTTTTTAATTTTTTCAAAGTAAAAAAGGCCTCATATTTTTACAAATAAGGCCTCAAATAAAAAAAATACTATTACTCATCACCATTACCTGTGCCACTTTGTTAGTTGTTTCTTCCCTAATTTTTCTCAAAAAATCTTAATTGACAATTACTTGAAATTAGCAATCTTAATTAACAATTAATTGGTGTTACCTATTCTTTTTCTTCACCTTTTATTCTTTGACCTCTCTTTTTCTCTCAATTAAATCCTAATAGCGTTTCTACTCTCCCTGCCACTCTCTCAGTCTCTCAAAGCCTTAAAGGGGAAAAAATAGAGTCTTTTATCTCTCAAACTCTCATATCCTTTGTAAAAGAATTCTCCTCCATAATTTATTTTTTCTTTGATTAGCCATTGAGAAGAATTGGAGAAGATCAATAGGAAGACAAAACTCCCTTTATTGTAAGTAGTTACGCTAGCTCTAGCCTCTTTGCTGTGATGGTTTCATGGTTATGTTGAGTTTTGATACAATAAAAATTTATTTTTTCTACAATATAAAAGGATTATGAAGTGCTAACTAATTGGAATTGGACGCAATACAAATTGATTAGGATAATTTAATAAATGATTTTACATCTTAAAAAGCTCGAAAAATAAAATTTTAATAAATGATTTTTTTAGGCAAAAATGCATCACTTAGACCTCACTTAAAAGTTCGTTTTAGGCCTCACTTACGGTTGGGCCGACCCTGGTCATTAGGAATCCCTACCTCTGTTACGATTCCGGCTTAACTTACTTCATTGCTCACTAAATGTGAACAAATGTGTATGTGTATGTATAAACAATCTAAAGATATGTATACCTTCTGCTCTATGCCCCGCTTACATTTATGTGCTTTAACGAACCCCTATTAACTCCCCTTATTTTAGCAAAACATTTATCTCTTCTTTTTAGATCTATGTATGCACATATGCGTATATATTGTTCAACCTAATATAGGACCAGAAATTTTCTCTTGAATTAAAATTACTCGTTGCTATAATTAAAAACTCACAATATTTTCATTATTCTTGCACTGGGAGATACTATGCAAATCATATATAGACCAAGTACATAATTTGAACAACATCAATTAGCAGCTTCAAAATCAATCAAGCACAAAATTAACCACCAAATGCAAACTCCTATTCTAGAAGATAAAAACACCACAAATTCACCCTTCCCAACACACGAATCAGAATACATAACTGAAGAATAAAGTAAATGGATCCCTTAAACAATCAGAGTAGCTAGTAGTACTTCAACTACAACCTGTTTCTCTGTCCCACATTTTATTGCCTTGTACCATAGCACTTTTATACCTCCATAAGAAACTCCTTGTCTTGCTCCAACCTACCCATAGCCTCGGGCTCCAAAGTTAGTTCCACATCAATGCTCCTCCCTCCACTCTTCCCTGGGTACAAATAAATCATCCCATCAAATTTATTGTTAGGCCCACTCCTCACAATCTCGGGCTTCCCCCATCCAAAATCAATGTCATAGACCTTGAACCTTGGTGAACTCCCTACAGTCACACAATTTATCCCAGCATCTTTGAACTGAAAAATCTTGGGAGCACTCTCCCAGTCCTTGTTGCGTTCATCAATAGCTTTAGCATCATGGGCTTCAATGGCCTTTTGGATCATTGTAGCGCCGAATTGCGGCGGGTGGGCTGACAAAAGCCCGACCGCCGTGACGGTGAATATGGCCTGGATAAGGTTTCCGAAGTAAGCCTCTGGCATTGGTGGGTCCACCCGTTTCCGGCAATCCACGAAGACGGTGAACACCGTGTAGTCTTCAGGCTTCAAGCTACGCGCGTGGGTCACGTGGCGCCAAATGTGAGTGGAGAGAGCTTGGAATGTTGAGAATGGTTTTGAAACATCCGATGGAGGGGCCTCATTGACCGTTGACTTGATCTTGTCAATGGCTGACTCAGAGAACTTAAAGATTTTTTCCCTAAGCACGGGCTCCGGCTTCGCATCTCCATTGGCTGAAGGGGGTGGGCTTTTGGGCTCAGGTAAGGAGAGGTCAAGCTTCATGCGCGTGTTTCGGGCCTTGGTCCTCTCTTGGAAGGGCTGGACTGATGGGAAGGGTGCGCCGCAACAGATCTCAGCCCATGAACTCATGAAGTGCCACGTGGAAGTCCCGTCTAGGACAGCGTGGTTGAACGCCAAGCCCATGGCAAGCCCATCTTTGAGCTTGGTGAACTGTAGCAAGAGGAGATTGCATTCAAGTGATAAGTCATTAAAAATTAAAATTAGAAAAATGATAAATAACTGGAATTAAATACAATAAAAAATGAAGGAAAATGACAGCTGATAGTGGTCGTGCCCATAACATTGGTCAGCTATTAAACACACTAGTTTCGTCAAATAAATTGCCAACCTACCACCTTCACTCGTTTTTTCTTTTCACAAGAGGAAAACAAAACAAATATACTACCACTTTCACTGTGTCCATGTAATTTAACATTAGGTTCCAAAAGTTTGGTGTCATAGCCTGCAACTAATTTTCGATTATGCAATGTAACTAATGTTAAGTGACTAATATTTTCTACTAATTAAACAAATTTATTTGTATTTGGTTAAAAAAATATTTGTATCTATAATGGAATCTTCATAATTTTCCTTAACATGCAAAACTTCTGAAGCTCTGTAATTTGCACAAACATTCAACAGATTTCTATTGAAATTAGTATAAAAGTAATTTTCTTAAACAAAATATAGAAGGTAAAAGTAATTTAAAATAAAATAATTATGGGTATAGGTAAACTAATTCAATAGTATGTAAACTAGATGTTACTATAGTATATACTGTTTTAGGGCAACAAAATTTAAACATTAACAATATTAAAAGATAATTGTGATTGGTCAAAATAATAGTGATTGGTCAAAATAAAATGTGATATCTAAGATAAAAATGATTAAATAAAGGAATGAATGAACAATGTGGTATAAAATATCTGAAATTTATGAAACAACTGATTATGAAACAATTGACATTTTGGAATAAATGAGAAAAGTTAAAAATCAAATATCTTGGAACGGTGATAGTAAATAAATATTTATCGTTGACAAAAATAACACTTGCAGGCAAACTTGGAACTAGTGATGTGATGTTTATCAAAATAATACTTTTTCATTTTCTTTGTTCTGATGAAAGCAGAGATATGTGATCTCTAATTTATTACTCATTTATGAATTACAGCTTATTATACTCTGCTCAAGTCATTTGGTGTGGTGGTGGCAGGTAGGGTCATGGATCTGATAAAGATGAACCGAAATGACACTTACTTTGTTGTGCTGTTTTACAAAATTTAACCATGGCTATCATGGTTATGTGTTTGCAAAATAAGAGAAAATAACAAAACAGGGCAAATGAAAACAGAGGATACCTCTGTTTATTTTTGGAAGTTGTGGGAAATAGGTTGCATTATGGACCATCCAAAACCCTCTTTTAAATTAGATCTGATAAAAATTAGCACCACTTCTCCTCTTCAATCAATTTTTCTCAAATCCCCTTTTATTATTCACTATTAGGCTTATTGTCTTTATGCATTGAACTTTAATATTAGAATTTGGATAAAACATCAACAAAAAACCAGTTTAGATGTGAAAGTTGTTCTACCTTTTATAAACACTTGTTTAATCATATTTCAAAACAATTTCTCACTATATACTGTCAAATTTTTAACCTATTGCTTTGGATTTGAATTGGATGACTCAAAGAAAATTCCATATTCATGCCGTCAGGTAATTTTAATCATCCAATTTTAATTGGATGATTCACATTTTATATTGCAATTAGTAACATGAATGCGACCCATTTGATCTATATTTCATGGGACGACTTAAAATGCTTGAATGCGAGATTGTAACCACAAGCTAGATCAACATGCAATTCACATTTGAACAAACCAAAACAAATTACCTGAACTGCAAGCAAGGGCCTGTGCATGCCTTCCAAGTTCAAGACACCACTGTAAGGAATCAGCTCCTTCAAAATGCTGCTACTCTCAGTAAGAGTGAGATCTGCCACAGCAACCTCATCAGCAACAGCCTCAATGACCTCAACCCCAGGCAAATCATCATCAAATTCAACCCTAAACACACCCTCCTCATCTTTCCCAATCTTACCACCAAGTTGATGAAACTCCTTTAAAACTACAGCAAGCCCATCTTTCAGTTTCTCAACCAGTCCCTCAAACCCTTCCCCTTTGTAAAACAAGAGCTTCTGGTTATAATAAAAAGCTAAGTAAGGGAGGTCAAAAGTCACCAGCTGGTACTCTTTTTTCCCAATTTTCTCCTCAGGTTTCACATGGCTTTTGTTAGTGACTTTCAGCTTTAGAGATTGTTCTTCCTGCTTCTCCACCAGCACCTCACCCGCCATTTTTTTTGTTTTGCAATGGAGATTTTGGAAGGAAGGAAATTTGGGAATGGGAATAGTGCTTGTGATGATGAGACAATTCTTATAGGAGGGTTGTTTGTTGGGCAGCATTAATGGAATTCATGGGAGCGGTTGTGACCAATTAATAGCCCCTTTATTGTGTTAAATTTGGTTGGAGGTGATTATAGTTACAGATGCGCAAATGTTTGGTCAGCATGTGAAATTTCACACTAGAAAGAAGTGCTCATTTTTTTTTACCACAGAAGAGTTAGTTAATATTTGATTAGTATAATGTTATGAATAATAGTGATGATGATGGATTATCATTTGTTAAGAATGTCTATTGTTCTGGGAATGAACATTGAAGGAAGGGATAATACCTAATGAGTGGAAGAATGTGCTAGAGAGAGAATGAGAATGAGAGAGAGAATGCTGAATTTCATGTGTTATTTCATCAAATGAGCAAAAGTCCCTTACAATTGGTATCTACCTCCTATTTATAGGGCGTGGGTACTACCTATTGGGCCAATTGGGCCTCTGAGGTTGAGGCCCAACTTAAGGCCAAGCTCTCGCCATCAGGCGGGCTGAACCCTGGGCGTTGCCCCTCTAGGGGCTCGCCCAGTCCACTAGTCCACAAGACACCGAGCTCGAAGTATGAGAGCTAAGTGTGTCTTTTAAATGCTTTTACATGCATCCTATAGTGCACTGGAATCTAAGCTGCCAACATGGCTTGAGAAAAAAGAAGAAAACTACGTCGCCAACATGGCGTAAGCAAAAGGAAAGACATCTTTAACCGCCCAGTCCACTGGCCTTGGCGAGCAGCCCAGCCCATCAAGTCCACAAGTCCACAGGCGGTGGGAACAACCGTTTTGCGCTGACGATTAGTCTGAGTCGGCGAGTTAGGTGACAGGTGTTAATCATGTGCTGATCATCAAAGCGTTAGCTGGCGATGTCCTTGGCGGGCGACTAAACTCCATTGGCGACACCGTTTGTTAGGCGATGGCATTTAGCCTCCACGGTGGCGGGACCTTTCGCGCTTTCCTTTTTTCAAAAAACCTTTCAAATCTCTAACTGCCCCACGTGATATGTCAGTTACATCAGTTTCCCTCTTTCTCCGCAACCGTCACCTCACTCCTCATAACTTGTCCAATCACGCGCCGTAACTTCCCATCACACGCGTCCCATTCCCCAAAAGCCATAATGACTTCCAACCTTCCACACGCGTCCAACACGCGTCACCCTTCCAGCTTCCCCCCTTCGCCTATAAAAACCCTTCTTCCCTACAATCACCCCTTTCCGAGACCTCTCTTTACTTCTCTAATTGCTTACCAAGCTCCTTCTTCCAACTTCCGCACTGGTGCCGTCGCTTTTCACCCTTTCCGCTACCCACTCTTCACATCTTTGCCCGGTGAGTCCCTGTTTCCTTATCCCTGCATCTTAACTCTACTCGTCTTTTCCTTTTCTTCATTTCATTGCGAAGGATGGCTTCAAACCCTAACTCCCCTAATCACACCTCATCTTCTTCTAGGAGCGATCCTGACTCTACCGCAGCCGGCGCCTCCGTTTAGAGGTCCCGGAGATCCCTCCTTTCAGACTGAAAACTTTCGCGACTCTGCCCCTTCCAGTTCAGAGGGCACCCACTCACGAGGCTATAGACCAATCCTCCGTTTTTCAGGATAGTGAACCTATCGTGGAATTCGTGAGCAACCTTGGTGGTTTATCTGACGATGATGAATTTAACGCCAAACTCAGGATTTGGCCCTGCAGTGCTGAGGACCGCCCCTGGCTTCATAAGATCAACGGCGACGTAAAGAGATCCCATTTTTTCTTTGCGTATGAATATATGTTTGGCGAGCTTGGAGTCAGGCTTCCCTTTTCGCCTTTCATCCAAACCGTCCTCCGCGACATCAACGCGGCTCCCTGTCAACTTCACCCCAACGCCTGGGCCTTCATCTGGTGCTTTGAAATTTTGTGCGCCGCGGTTGGCACCGCCCCATCTCCCACCAGCTTCTTCTACCTCTATGATGTTGACTCCAAGTCCATCAAAAATAGAGGATGGATCTCCTTAAAGGCCCGAGCCGGCCGGAAATGCTTGAATCCCCATAAAAGCAACGCGAAGTCCTCCTTCGCTCGGAGATACTTCCGGGTGGCGGTTCACCCCGCCTACCCAGAGGCCTTCACCCTTAGGGACGGGACTGCCCTTTTCCCTCTTTACTGGACGGAGAAGCCCAATGGGATTACTGATCCTTCAGAAGAATCTTTGTCTGCCACCGGCAAAGCCTTTTTGAATCTCCTTGCCCCGCTTCCCATCTTTGACTGCTCAACAGTCCTTGAGGGCGCTCGCCTCTCAAGGACACCCAAATACTTAGGTCATCTATAGTTTACTTTTATCATCGAAATTTTCTTTCTTACCCCCTATGTTGTTACTGACCCTTTTTTTTTTATTGTTGCAGAAGATATGAACTTCACCAACGCCGAGCTCCTGAAAGCCCGCGAGAGGAAAATGGCCCGTTTCTCTCCAAAGTTCAACGCTGAGGGCGACGGGAAAAAGCGGGGCGGTGCTGAGAACCAAGCCGAGGGCGCCCAAGTTCCCAAAAGGAGGAGGTTAGTTAAAGTTTCAACCGTCGCCCCAGGATCTACAGTCGCCGGCTCCTCCAACCCCGGCGCTCAACCCATCACTGCCGCTGTATCCAAAGGCAAGAGAGTTGGCAAAGCCTCCGCCAATGCTTCCGCCGCCGCGGCCACCGAGTCTGCCCAACCTGCTCCTAATTCTGCCGCTGGTGGTACAGCCACCGTTGATGCTGCCAAGTCTACCACTGTAGGTGCCACACCCACGACTGTTGGCCAGTCATCAATTGCTGGCACCACCACCAACACTTCTTCACCTTCAGCCAACCTCAAGGCCACAACTGCTGCCGCGTCCTCTGATGCTCCCGTCGGGGAGAAAGAAACAGAAAAAGAAACCTCCAAGTCTCCTCCTCGCCAAGTCACACCTCCTAGCCCGCCTCCAACGAATGATGGGCACTCCATGTCTTCCTTGCCTCATCAAGAGGAGAGATCCTCTCCTGGTGCCGCCACTACCTTTGAAGCAGCCCGGATTGAGCGAGCTCCTGGCAACGAGCGTAGCTCTTCTGGCTACCACAATATGCTTCCCAATGCCATTGAACCTTCCGAGTTCTTGCTTACCGGCCTCAACCGTGACGTCATAGAAAAAGAAGTTTTGAGCCGGGGTATCAATGAAACCAAGGAGGAGACCCTTGCCTGTCTTCTACGCGCTGGGTGCATCTTCGCCCACGCGTTTGACAACTTCAACTCCGCAGCTGCTGAAGCTGAACGGTTGAAGGCTGAGAGTGATCGGCACCAAGAAGCCACTGCTGCTTGGGAAAAACGCTTCGACAAACTGGTGGCGCAGGCGGGAAAGGAAAAAGCTCATGCCGACAAGTTGATTGGCGCGGCGGGAAACAAGATCGGCGAGCTGGAAAACCATCTGATGCTGATGAAAGAGGAGGCGGACGACCTTGATGCCAGCCTCCAAGCTTGTAAAATAGAAAAAGATCAAGTAGAGAAGGACTTGGCCGCCAAAAGCGAGGTGTTGGCTGCCAAGGAGTCAGAGCTTAAGACATTGGGCGTTGAACTGGAGTTAACAAAGAAGGCGATGGCAGAGCAGGAGAAAAAGTCCGCCGAATCCTTGGCTTTGGTGAAGGCAGATCTGGAGGCGATGCGGGCTACTTCTGAAGAGATCAAGAAGGCGAACGAGGATCATGGGGCAGCCCTCGTCGCGAAAGATGCTGAGATTACTTCCAATCTTGCGAGGATCAAGGAGCTGGAGAGCGAGCTATCAGTGGAGAAAGCCAAAGCCACTGAGGCGAGGGAACAAGCCGCCGATATTGCCTATGACAATCGCGAGCGGGGCTTCTACCTTGCTAAGGACCAGGCTCAACACTTGTTCCCGAATCTCGATTTTAGCGCCATGGGAATAATGAAAGAAATCACTGCTGAAGGGCTGGTTGGTTCCGATGATCCTCCTTTGATCGACCAACACCTCTAGGCCGCAACTGAAGAAGAAGAAGAAGCAGAAGAAGAAGAAAGAAATAATGAATAATGTAATTTTAATTTTTACTTAGCTTTCACCACCATTGCATTCGCATCGCCTTTGTATGCTTTGTAAATCTCACTGAATGATTGTTAGGTTTAGGCGATTATCGAATGACTGCTTTCGCCGTAAATCTTTTTGTCGTCACTACGCAAATCGCCGCATTCTTATTGTTAAAAATTTAAGAATGAGTTTCATAGTTAAACGCCCCGACGCCCCGGAGTAATAAAATACTCAACATCTTGAGTGGCCAAGCACTCGCCTTCCACCTTATTCATTCGCCGACCTTATATCTTGCGCTACTTTTCACACGTCATGTGATTGAATTACACCTAACGATTTCGTGCATTAATTTTAACTAGGGCTTGTTGCTTGGTATTCCTCCGCCAAGACTTTAAACGTCTTCCACAAATGGATAAACGACCTCCATTCTTGAGGGCTTCGCCCGGGGCTTTGCCCGCTCGAGGCTTACGATGCTTGGGTCCCAATGGCCATTTGGGGGTCTCAAGACTTTTGCCTAGTTAATGGCGCTCGTCGTATTCTGGCGAGACTTACCCAGCGCATCGCTTACGGGACCGGCGATCACGTCATACTTTCCGGGGGGTGATTCCCAGGCGTCAAAGGCCATTTGTGGAATCGCCGCCACCTTCAGGGTTCCAGCAAGCCCCTTTGGGGATCAAGCTTGTCCCACCTAGTGATTGCCGTAATTCTTTATATCGATCGGCAATTCTGATCGTCAAGGAATCCCTGGAATTTTTGGACATGAAGTTCATAAATTTTCGTTTTATTGATGGAGCGCCTCGCTAAAAAACTCCTTTCGGAGAAAAAGAGCACGCTTTTGTTATGGCAATACATTGGAGAGTTTGGAAACACTTTTTAGAAAAATTGAAAAATTGAAG
The DNA here is from genome assembly GCF_012489685.1 of Lotus japonicus. Lineage (NCBI taxonomy): Eukaryota > Viridiplantae > Streptophyta > Magnoliopsida > Fabales > Fabaceae > Lotus > Lotus japonicus. The sequence continues at coordinate 44,816,522 of NC_080042.1, forward strand.
ATATCCAACTTTGGGGAATTCACTTCGTTCACTTTCCCGCCCGCTATCAACTGTAATAATAGCGCAGGCTCAAACCGTTGAATGACCTGGGTAGCCGCCTTCCGTCAAGCTCTTCCAAGTGATAGGCTCCTGTACCAAGAACTTTAACAATGCGGTAGGGCCCTTCCCAGTTCGGAGTCAGCTTGTTCCCTGAGGTTTTGGATCGCCACTTGAGGACCAGATCGCCGACCTGCATATCCCGGACACGAACCCTGCTATTGTACTTGGCGGCCACGCGCTGCTTCATCGCCGTCTCTCGAATGTGCGCCTCGTCACGTGTTTCAGACAAAAGATCCAGCTCCATCGCCATATTGGCTTGATTCTCCCCTTCAAAATCCGGCTGAGTCCGCCATGTGAAGTTGTCAATTTCCACCGGCAACATAGCATCTACCCCATAGCGCTTTCTTTTGAAAGCATCGTCCTCTTCATCAAGAATATAAGTGCTAGCGCGAGCACGCATCTCTTCCATCGAACGTGCAGGCTTGCGTGTCAACTTGCTGTTCAACCTTCCCGGTAGCAAACCATTCTTGAATGCTAGAGCACAAGCTCGGGGCTCCTCATCCTCCACCTTGACCGATGCAGTGCTGTACCTTGCCATGTACTCCTTCAGTGACTCTCCTTCCTGTTGGCGAATGTTATATAGATCATTGATCGTCACCGACTGGTTCTTATTCGCCGAGAATTGTACGAGAAACTTGGATGAGAAGTCTCTGAAATTCGAAATCGATCCGCGCGGCAAAGTTGTGAACCACGCCATCGCCGTCGATTTAAAAGTCGATGGAAACATCCTGCACTTCACCGCGTCAGATGCCGCGATTATCACCATCTTCGTATTGAAATACAGAAGATGATCCTTTGGATCGGAATCTCCGCTGTAGGAGTCCAGGACTAACGTTTTCATGTTGTCTGGAATCGCCACGTTTTCAACATCCTCTGAGAACGGACGAAACTCAGCTACAGAATCCGCCTCCCTGCCTCCATCATCCTGTTGCTCACGTCGGTAAAAATCTAACTGAGCTTGCAAATGCTCATTCCGTCGCTGGATGTCGCCAATGCTGCGCATCATCTGGCGCCATTCCTCCTGCGTTACAGCCGGTTGTCGCTCCGGAGTAGGTGAGTTCTCCGGTGAGTGCTTCGGGGATCCGATCTGCGAAGGTGACGGAGGAAATGGTGGTGGTGATGGAGGAGGAATTCCGCCGTTGCCTGCTGCTCGCACCGGAGAGTCCAGGTCCACTCGTTGAGGCCGCCGAGGCGGCGAAATTCGTCGTCGCTCTGGAGAATGATGCTGCCTCCTGCGTCGAGTCTCCATCTAAATCAAGAATAACACAAATTCGAGCGGGGAACGAACACCGATCACAGAATCAAACCAGGCAAACTTTAGAATCGCCAAATCGTTAACCAGAGATCGCCTCTTGCACAATCAGTCCACGTGAATGGGAATAGAAAGTTTATCAATCCCCACAGACGGCGCCAAATGTTCTGGGAATGAACATTGAAGGAAGGGATAGTACCTAATGAGTGGAAGAATGTGCTAGAGAGAGAATGAGAATGAGAGAGAGAATGCTGAATTTCATGTGTTATTTCATCAAATGAGCAAAAGTCCCTTACAATTGGTATCTACCTCCTATTTATAGGGCGTGGGTACTACCTATTGGGCCAATTGGGCCTCTGAGGTTGAGGCCCAACTTAAGGCCAAGCTCTCGCCATCAGGCGGGCTGAACCCTGGGCGTTGCCCCTCTAGGGGCTCGCCCAGTCCATCTATCATAAAAACTGTAATAGAAAATACCATGTTGATAAAACTTTATAAAGAAAAAATAGTACAACATTTTATAGTCTATCACAAAATAATGAAGCATTAGAAACCTTACTGGGATAAATTCAAAAGAAAAAAACCTAAATTAAGGGAAAAAATAGTACAATGCATTTATTTGAGATCTACGAGTCAGCGAACTTAAATATTCCATTCAAGTTTTCCTAATGTTGTAGTTGAACGAATTTGTTGAAAGTCTATAGCATCATTATAGATTGTAGATGAAGAAGAACTTACTATGCTATGTTTTTTGTTGTTTCGCTTGATATGTCACTCATGTGCTTGACCAATTCATACAATATTATTATCATATATAGTTGCTGGCAACATTTTTCCATATGACAAACCACAAGTATCAAATATGCATTGAATCATAGATATCAACCAAACACATTCTAGACTTGCCTCATGTAATGCTAATATTTCTGCTTGGATCAAGCGTCAAAGAATATCAACGCCTAAAGACTCGGACTGGATTAGCTTGAGAGATTTATCAAGTGAACAAGGATAAAATACTTGTGTGCTTTTCTCATCTCTTTATCTCTTGCACTTTGTGTTCTTGTAACCGAGAAGTTTTCCTAAAATCTTAGAAGGAAAGTTTTTAAATGTAAAATCCTATTCAAACCCCCCTTCTAGTGTTTTTCATACCTTCAATAACTTGGCGGTTAGTTAGTTTTTATGGGTAGGGGTGTACAAGACCCAACCCTACCCGCCAACCCGTCTCGGCCCTATCATTAAAAGGTATAGGGTTCGGGTTGATCATTGAGTTATCCGGCTTTGGGTCGGGTCGGGTTCGGGTTGACACTCAAGCCACCCGGCCCGTCCCACATATATATTTTATAAAATTTTAATTTCTTATAATGATCAAAAAGTGATAGATGGTGCTCAAATATATCTTACCATGTGGATGATGTGAAAGAGTTTAACATCTATCTTGTGAATTAAATAAACGTTGGTCAAAATATTGACACTTTCATGCTCTAACAAGAGAAAATCATGCATGTGCATTATGCACATGTGAGACAAGTGAAGAGAGATCAAACAAAATGTGTGACACGTGCATATAGATCAAACAAAATGCAAACCTCTCAAGTGCAATAGATTATGCAAGACTTGGACCCTTTCAAGTTCGTTATTCTAAAAATAGTTCTAACTTATAACTCTTTTAGTATGTTATTATCTTTAAATTTTACAATTAGTATCAAATAGTCTTAGATTTATTGTCCCTTAGGCCAACCCGGCCTCGTCCTACATAGACGCGTCCTAAATTGGACCCGCATACTGACGGGCTGCTTCGGGTCTTGGGACGGGTTAGGGTCTATGAATTGACTCGGTTAATGTTTAGGGCCGGGTTAGGAGTTAACCAAAACTTGTCCCAACTCGTCCCTTGTACACCCCTACTTATGGGTATACTGGGATCAATTTGGAATCTTAATTAATATATAAATCTGAGGGGATATGATTCGAATACTTAGCAATCTCAAAGCTTCTTTTGTCTGATCTCCTATTTTGTTCTTTTATTCTATTACACAACAGTAAAACTCTTTCAAATCTCGATCACCTAAAAAGTGAATCATCCTCTGAAATCTTTCCTTATATCTTAGTCCCTTGGTTATGATAACTGAAACCTATTTCCTCCTATATCACTAGAGTGATAGAGTGCACTTATTATTTTGCGTGCATATTTTTAACGTAGCAAGTTTTTGGTTCTGTTGTCAGAGAAAAGCTTAGAATTTATTTTAGAGTATTTGTTGATTTAGGAATTTTTTTCTTAAGTTTAGTGTTTTTTGAAGTTTGCTGGTGTACAGTTGTACCCTCATCTGACGAACGTACTTAAAAAAAAAGAACTACGGGCGTGCACAATTGTGACACGACCGTGCTCATGAGAAAAAATATTCATTTGTTTATTTTGATTTTATCTTTTTATTTTTAGTTTTTTATTTTTTTTGTTACAAGAGGAAATATTTTTTATTTTTAGTTTAGGAGTTTGTTTTGTTTCTGTTATGTATACATGAGAGAGACATGGTCATGTATATTTTTTTTATAAAATTTATGATGAGTTTACTACATTAGTGAATGACACTACATCTTTTACCCAAAATCCTAAGGCAATGAGTGTGTGAATCATTTCACTTATAAATTATTCATTAGTCTCTTCTCTTTTTTCAATGTGAGACTTATTTCTTTATTTTTATTTGTTAATCACACTTGAAGAATTTCCAACACAAGTCTCTACTAACCCTTCTTTCTTTCTTGGTTTATTGTTGTACGTAGCTAAATATGCAAAATTAAGATCAAAGACGGGAAGGGAGGCTTAGCCTGCGAGATCTCATGATGCAACATATAATGGACAAAACTGAAGAGAGGACTTGAGATTTAAGTCCAACCTTACTACATTGGTAATTCAAAGGGTGCAGGGACACACTTCCTTCCGGAACAGAGCCTAATCTTAAGGAGAGGCCTGAGCAACTACACTTTTTCGCAATACAAATATGGAGGCACCTAAAGCAACATATTAGAAATTGGAAAGTTTAAAGGAAAATTAGTAAAAGGATGTTGAGTATGCTGGATTTATTCAACTGTTAAAGAAAAAATCCATATTAATATCCCTTAGAGGCTTAGAGCATCTCCAATGCAAGGTTCTTAATTCTTATTTCTGAGCTAAGAACTAAGAACTAAGTTCTTAACCATTAGAGAGAGCTGACATGGAGTTCTTAGTTCTTAAAAATAAGAACTAGTTATTATAAAAAAGAGTTTTACTTTTTAAGTTCTTAGTATAAATTTTTTTTTCTCTCATTCAGATTTAATTTAAGTATTGAATTAGCATTTAAATTTAAATCAAAATTATATGAAAATAAAAATATTAATATAATGGTATTGTGGGACCAGATGAATAATGCTAAGAACTAATAACTCATGGTTGGAACAAAATATGTAAAGAGTAGCTTAAGCACATGTGACATTACGGACCCACATGAATAGTGCTAAGAACTAAGATTTAAGAGCATTGGAGATGCTCTTATGGTGTGGCCATTTCTCTAATGCATGCAAAGACACTTATTAGGTTAGTAATTCACATAGGTTATTTAGACAACTCTTTCCCATGAGAAAATTTAGCTCAAATAACTCATGATCATCAAATCACATTAAAAATAAACGAGTTAAAATTTCTATATTTTATGGGGTTGTCTAAATGACACATGAGAAAGTTTGGGTTAAGTAACTCATCATTCAATCACATTGAAAATAAGTGAGTTATAATTTCTATATACCAAAACTATCTCGGGAACTTGCTCGACAAACTTTTAAACTTATGTCGAATCACCTATATACCAAAAGAGGCATACCGACATCCTATTAATTCAGACCAGAGAGTTACCTCAAATCTTGACATTCGAAGCATCCTGATATCTCAAATACTTAGACTACTAGAAATTAAACCCGTGCGTTGCACTGGTTCGTTTTTAATTTGTATTTTTTAATTGTAATATTTAAATTTGCAGAAAGGTAAGAAAGCTATTATTTAGAAGAAGATTTAGAATATAAGTATAATTAAATATAATTGAGTTATGATATTCTCACACTTTCTTTCTCTAATAAGGGAAAAAAGGATCAAACAGGTAGATTTATAATTTGTATTTTTGAAATGAACGTGGTAGTCTACTATTTTTTTTCTAATATTGATTTAGTCATTGCAGTGATGTTATCAGTTGTGCTAATTTTTTTTTATCAAGATTGATGTGGTTGTTTACCATTGCTGGTGGCATAGAAGTTCTTTTAAAATAACTTTCACGAACATAAAAATAGATTCTATTTAACTGCAGGATGGACGGACGTCATTTGTTCCCTTTGAATGATTAAGTTGTTATTTCTTTTCATAATATGACAATATTCCTATTTCTTATCAAGAATATAGTGAGTACTACATTTTACACTTATCTTTCTAGTGCAGTATATAAATTTATGTGGCTCACACTTTGTTACTAATTTGTGGCATATAAATATAGAAATGATGATATATTTGTATGATTTCAATTGAAGGAGAAGAATTGTTTAGTAAATTACCATATATGTGAAAATCACAGTTTTATTTTCCAATCATCTGCAACGGGGATATATCACTAAGTAATGTGTGTTTCTTGTTGTTGTTGATGATCTTTCTCCTGCAATAAAGAAATAAGAATGAGTAATTTAAAAAAGAAATTTTGATATTAACTAAAATAATTAAAAATGACATACTTGTTGAAGTAGTTAGAGACAATTGTCATTTTTTTCTCACCAGCAGCTGAAGTCTAAGAAATATGAATAATTTGAGTTTGTGAGTGATTTCACTGGTTTGTTTATATAGAGATATAATAGATGCATGGTTCAATATAATACATTTCATTTTTTATTTATTTAATGTAGATAGTTGAATAGCCTCCTGACATTAACAATTTTATTCAGTTTTTGACACTGGTATTGCCATCATGCCACTATTTTTAATTTAATGTTAGTTTTTCTTTAGAGTTATTATGTTAAGGAATTCTAACACTTCGTTTGGTAGAGAAGAGAGAGATAGAAAAGAGAGAGTAGAGAAGAGAGAAGTTGAGTAGAGAGAAATATGTGAGAAATAGGGTAGATTTAGATGTTGTTTGGTATGGTAAAGATAAATGAGATGGAGAAGAGAAATAATGAGGTGGAAGAGAGAGAAAAAAAGTTAACTTTTGATTAAAATATTTTTTTAATGTTAGAATGCAAATAGTTGCGGTTCTAAACCGTCACTAAAAACAAGAAACGAAAAACGAAAAGTAAAAGTGATGTCAGAATGCAGATAGTGGCGGTTTTAACCGCCACTAAATGCACAGAATAAAAAAAAGGAGGAGCAGCCATCATTTCTCTTCGCAAAACGCGAAGAGAACAAAAAGGTGAAAATCTCCACCCTCTATCTCTCTCTTTGCTACAGTGTTCATGTACCAAACAAAGGTACTTCTCCAATCTCTCTCCTATCTCTCTCTCTTCCCTCAATCTCTTCTCTATTTCTACGCTACCAAACATAGTGTAAGAGTTTGTGAGTTTAAGAAAAATAGACATATATTCCTGCAGAAAATTGGACAACAAACTAAGACCATTGCATATCAAGATTAATTTTGGCGGAAGTATGCTTTATTGTTAATATTTTTTTTTCTTGGACTAAATTGATATTAGTTTAAAATTAACATTAAATTTGATTTTAATTTAAGGTACTGTGCTAAAACCATTTGCAGATATAGCTTTGTGGTATGTTACACTTTTGGCATGGATGTTACTCTTTTGCTTATACATTTGATATTTATTAAGTTTAAAACTGAAATCATTAGTGCACAAGTATTCACTACCCGTTCATTCACTCACTAAGTTATCTCATTAAAACACTAATTTTTTTACTAATGTATGTAGGTTCTCATGTGTATTTGTACTTAATACTTAACTCAAGTGAGCTTTACCAATATATATAGATAGATAGATATTTTTTTTTGGAAAAGCCAAATATATATATATATACATATTTTTTTTTGAGAAATATATATATATATATATACATATATATATATAAATAATTACTTTGGGAAATAAGAGCCCCAAGTACAATATAAATAGATATATATTGATAGAATTTTTTTTATTCTAAAAGTATTTTATCTAAATTATTTATTAATAAATATTATTTTGTTTTTTATTTTGATTTTTTTAAATTTGTCAAATGCAAAGCTCAAGTCAATTTTAAGTCTATGAATGTTGTTATTTAATATAAGTAGTTAAATAAGTTTTTATAATACAAATTTTTTCAGTTTTTAGTTTATTAATTTTTTTATTTCTTAATGTATTTAATATAAAGATATGTGAGCTTTTATGGTTTAATACATATGTGTATTTGTACTTAATACTTAGCTCAAGTGATCTTTACTAATATATATAGATAGATATTTTTTTTTGGAAAAACCAAATATATATATATATATATATAAATAATTACTTTGGGAAATAAGAGCCTCAAGTACAATATAGATAGATATATATTGATAGAAATTTTTTTATTTTAAAAGTATTTTATCTAAATTATTTATTAATAAATACTATTTTGTTTTTTATTTTGATTTTGGTTTAATTGCACATTTGGTCCCCCATTTTTACATTTCTCACGATTTTGGTCCCTAACAAAATTTAATTGCATAATTCATCCCCCACAAATACTTCCGTTTGCAGAAATGGTTTTCCGTCTAAAACTTAACATTTTTTGCTGACGTGGCTTTTTTAATTTATATTTTAATTGAAAAAAATAATTTGTTAATTAAACAACATTTTACTTGTTGCTACTTTGGTCCCTCTCCATCTACCACCACTCCTCCTCCCCCTCAACCACAACTACTTCTCCTCCTTCCCAACACCAACCTTGACAAACAACAACAACAACCGCCTACTCCACCACCACAACCCACAACTTTCACCTTCTCTTGACCAGAAATCATCAACCTTCAAACTCAAAACCCATCAACAAGCCTTCACCATAAACCACAAAAATCTCTTTTCCCTTCATCCAACCCAGAAACACGGTTAGCAACCCACAACCCACAACCCCACCATCGATTTCTCCCCCTCAAACTCATCCAACCTAGAAACCTACCAGAAAACCACAACCCAGAATCTCAATACACACTTTGTTCTTCAACTTCTTCCTCCTTAATTCCCCCTCACCCAATCCCAAAACCCAAATCGGAGATTAGCTTTCATGAGAGAGGTTGCTGGGAGGTGCATCAATGGATGAGTTTTAGAATCGCGACCTTCAGAGGAGGAGGAAATGAGATTGCGTTGTGGCTATGCTCCACCGTTTTGCCCCAAATTGTGGATTTAGGGTTCAATTGGCGGCGGTGCTGGATAAGGGGAGATCGCATGGTGGTTGGGTGCTCTGCTACGGTGGCTCCATGAAGACCCAGAGGTTGATAATGGCGGAGGTTCAACTGGGTTGCATATCCAAACTAATTCCTCGAGAAACTAGCCATAATCACTTGAGGATTTCCGTCAAATCTTGGAATTTCTTGTGTGGGATTTGAATCGGTGGAAGAAAAATGGAACAAGAGAAGGTTGTGATCTTTGTTGCAATAACATGACTTTTCTCTTCTTATCTTTACTGTAGAAAGATTCAATTTGTTTCTTCTTCCTTCTTTCCCCGGTTTATTCATCGTTTTCATATCTTGGGGTTTTAATGTTTTTGTTTTGATTATTGTTGCTGTTAGTAAAAAGAGTAATGATATATACACACCTCATCTTTTAAACACTTCATTTCCACCTATTTTTGTTTCTATCTCTCTCCTCTTATCATCTATCACATCTCATACTTTCTCTCTCATACTTTTTATTTTCTTCCTATCTCTCTCCTCCTCCACCTCCTTCCACCTCAAAATGAGGTGTGAAGAAATCATAATTCTTAGTAAAAATGATGATTGTATGAGAAGAATGGTAAAGATGGAAGAAGAAATTTGGGAAGTTGACGAGGAGTGGTGGTGGGAGAGGAAAGAAGAGGAGTAGTGGTGGTTGAGGGGAGGAGTGGTGGTGAAGAGAGAGGACCAAAGAGAAACATTATTTGATTAAAATCTTATTATTTTTTAATTAAATATTTATTATAAAATGCCACATCATCATTCCGTTAAAATTTGGATGGAATTTAGACGGAAAACCATTCTTGCAAACGGAAGTATTCGTGGGGGATGCGTTATGCAATTAAATTTTGTTAGGGACCAAAATCATGGGAAATGTAAAAGTGGGGGATCAAATGTGCAATTAAGCCTTTGATTTTTTAAATTTGTCAAATGCAAAACTCAAGTCAATTTTAAGTATATGAATGTTGTTATTTAATATAAGTAGTTGAATAGGTTTTTATAATACAATTTTTTTCAGTTTTTAGTTTATTAAATTTTTTATTTTTTAATGTATTTAATATAAAGGTATGTGAGCTTTTATGGTTTAATACATTAATTGCATGCAAAAACACAAGTGTGCTTTACATATATATATAGATGGGAAACAAAATTATGACAAGGTAATACTTGACAAGGCCCAACAATTGTGAGAAGAATGATTATTGGTTAAGGTAATAACTCTAATTACCATATATTATATCTATTAAATGATGATATTATATCGGTACTTGATTCTCTCCAATTTTGTTGCAACCTTATGTGTGTGCGTGTGTGTATACACCTATGTGATAAGGGTATACAACTCAAGTACACACTATTTATTTAACCTTAATTTATATTTCTTTCTCACTCTTGCTACTTTTAGCATTGGAGTGTGTTACAAGTATTTAGCTCTAGTGTTCACTTAATCATTGGAAGAAAAGGAGATCATTTGTGGGGAGCATGCATGCATAGTATTATATATATTCCTCCACCAATCATAGCATATTCCCCATTTTTATATTTACATAAAATAAATTTTTATATAAGTTAACTTTGTCTTAAGGTTACATAAAATAAATTTTCTTCCCTTTTGTTCTCTACTAGTTGAGTAACCCGTGCAATGCACGGGTGACTTTTGTTATACAATATGTGAAATAATATCTAAGTTTTGCGCAATATTATATTTCTTAACTTTTTATAATTTTCAATTGGACAAATAGATAAATCTTTGTTAGAAATATTTTATTATGTATATTTGTTCTCACAATTTTGATCTGAGTGTGTTGAAAGTCAAAGGTCTATCTGTCACCGAATGATAACTCAAGTGGTAAGAGTTAGGCGACATGTAGGTTGGGTCAGGGGGGTCCAATGATCAATCTCTGGCTGATGCAATTTATCTTTCTGATGTACAAAAAAAAGTCAAAGGTCTATCTAAGAGGTGGTTCATAGAAACACTATCACTACCACTGTTGTCACCACCACTACTACCACAAACACCACCCCCATCGCCACTACTACCGCCACCACCACTACGACAACAACGTCTCCACCCTATGCCACCACCACTGTTGGTGTCTTCACCACGACCCTACGACACCGCCACACCATTGCTACCACCACCGCCCTACAGCACTATCACTACCACCGCCACCACTTTGTCAATTCCGCCACCACAACGAACTCTACCAACCCCTATACAATCGCCTCCACATTCTCCACCACCACCACTGCCAGAACCACCACTACTACTCTACCACCACCACCCACCTCCACTATTACTGCCAGAGCTACCACCCTTCATTCCCGCCACCGCCATCCCTACCACCACCATCCACCATCCACCAAGCATATGATTGCATCAATTTAACTGATATGATAAATAATACAATGTATGACCAAACATTGTATATTTTTTGATTTTTATAAGCCTAGTACTATCAAACTTTATAATATATATATATACACAACATATCAAACGACCACTAAAAGAAATAACATCAAGGGTTTTGAATGATAAATTTACTTGGTGATTATTTTTATAATTATCAATTTATGAAAAATTATGCATATTTTCCTCATCTATAGACATATTTTGTTTTTTTTTTTAAATTTATTATTTTAAAGAAGGACTCTATATATACGTTTTTCTCATTGGAAATATAAAATAAATAAAAGTTAAAAATAAAAATAAATTTATTTTCTAAATTTGAGCTCTAACCATCATTGGTAAATTTTTTAATAAAGACATATAATGGTTTAGAAAAAATTAAAATTAAAAAAATAATGATGGTGTAAATTAAAAAATCCAACATTTATTTTTAGTCGAAATGTGATATATTTCTTTAAATTTTGATTTATTTTAAGAAATAATTTCAAGTAGTTTTTATATTTAAAATTTAAAAGCAAATAGTAAGGATTAAAAATAAGGAACTTCAACGTTTGCCTTTACAACCCTGCCGCTTGAGCTTGGGGGTTAGTTTTTTCTCTTGGGGTGATTTCACTCTTCATTGTAACCAAAAAAATAAGGAACTTAATAATAACAATCGATTAGTTTAGAAACATAATTTTTTAATATATTCCATTAAGTGGTTAAATAGGATAAACAATTGTTCATAATATTGATCAATTATTAAAAAATAAAACATCTTATTTTAATATTTAAAAAACAATATTTGTATTTATATGGTGAATTGAAACTGGAAGAAGGTGAAAATTTAAAAGCCTTTATCTTGTAAAGGAAGAACACCCGAACTATTTTAGTAAATAAATGTTAAAGAAGCTAGGGATTTTTTTTTTGTTAATATGGAAGAAAATAGAAGAAGACAAAAATCACTTACAGTGGAGTAGAAACACAATGAACGTTTTGTTGAGATTAAAGCCTAAAGGTTGAACTATATGTCCAATCGAAAATGTAGAAAAATGAAAACACTCTTACCTTGCAGAACGAAAGAAATGACAGTGAATTGTTGCAAGATGGAAAAAAGAGATGATTATAAAGAGAAGGAAGAAGAAAAAAGGTGAATACATAAGAACATTGTAGAACATTGTTTTACCTACCGAGGAGTAGAAGATCACAAAAAATCAGAAGGAAAAGGTTTTAGATGAAAGAATAAGAGAGATAGAAAAGGTATTACAAAACAGAGATTTCATAGGTGAAGAAGGTTTAAGAATCAAAAAACCCGTAACGGAGGCTATTATAGCTTCCAAATCAATTATCTTCATCTTATTCATGAGCTTCTTTCCTGTCACCTACACACAATAAAAAATATTTATACAAAATAGCAAAAAAAATTACATCAATGATTTCTAATGATTTTATTGTCAAACTCATTTTATTTATACGGAAGTCTACTAAATTTTGAAAATTTTTGAAACAGTATCATACTATCATTTTACTTTGGAAACTATCATTCTACTTTAATAGTTATGTATAACTCCAAAAGACCGACTGCGATCATAATTAATAGGAATTTGATTAACTACTCTATAATGCTATAGACATTTCTTAAGCTCCAAAAGACGACTGCAAGTATGATTAATTAAGTAAAAACACATGAAACATAAAGTAAGAACAAAAGAACAAAGGGATTAAGAGACCAACACACATGTCGTCAGAACTACATTTGGGGGAATGAGATAGCAAAGAGAGCGTGTGAATCAATTTGCAAAAGAAATCCACAGTCCACAATGTAAGTCAAAATTGAAGAAATGGATTTCAAAACATAAATTAAAAAATGATGAATTAAGGATCTTTCATCATTATCACTATCTGGATGCATAAGAGAACAACAAAGAATGAAGAAAAGACACTCAACTATAAAAAATATTCAACACAAACAATAATGATGGACCTAACAACATGTCGGAAGACACCAAAAGAATTGATAACCAAAAACTGAATGAAGTATATATTTGATGGAATAAATAGCAAAATAAAAGAAAAATTGAGCAACACGTTAGAAACACCCACATTGAATAAAAGAATACTCATAACAATGTACCAACCTTAAATGAGAAGTAGTGGTAAAATTATATAAATTTATGTTGACTTTTTCACTCATTTAGCATCTGAAAAAGAAAATCAGTAGAAATATCAATTTAAAAATGTCAAAAAACAGAGAGAATCTCACATAAACATAATGGAGGAGATGAATCCACCATGCTTCACATGCAATGGTTTTGGTGATTCACAAACTACTGAAGAAATAAGCAATCATTTACCCTAAAATATGCAAAATAACATAAAAGCTATTTTTTTCATTCACCAATAAAATAAGCAAGCTTCGATGTAAGAATTTGACACAAATAACTATAGGAGAAGAACCTATAGATTCAATTGAAAGTACAAACAAATTTAAATCACTCATACATCAAGGTCAAAGATAAAGGAAAAAAAGTTAAACACTATAATTAAATAAATAGCACAAAAAATAATTGAGGGGCCAACAATTATGGGAAAGAAGTTGGTCGAGTGAAGACTGAGCGGTGTCATGGCAGAATGAAAAAGAATACACAAAAGAAAAGTTGAAGAAAATGAAAGGAAGGTTTGGTTCACAATATGAAGAATGCACCACAAAAGTTCAATTTGCCATGGAGGTTATCATCAATATAAGAGAGGAATAGGGTTGGGGTTATCACTACCATGAGAGAGGAATAGGACTGAAAAATGCAAAATTGAAATGTCACGGAGATAGTTGTGTGGCGCGCTAAATATTAGAAGGATTAGAATTTGCAGAGATTATGAATAATCATGAATTAATTTTATGATAGAGGAAAAAGAAAAGAATTAATTATGGCTAAATATAGAACATTTTTGTATCAAATCAATCGGCAATCATTCATAAATTTTAGGGTAAAATAACATAAAATGTGTATGATTTCATAAAAAAAGATATTATTATATTTTTAATAGCAAAATATTATTTTATAATTTATAGTGACGTTTGTGCTGAAAAAAGTTATAATTATTTGATTTAAAAAGAATCATTGAAAAAAATTAAGGCTTATTAGCACTTTTGGTCCCCCAGGTTTCTAAATTGTGCAAACGAGGTCCCTTAACTTTAAATATAGCATTTCGCTACCTCCACGTTAGCACTTTTGGTCCCTCACCAGTTTTCCGTCCAAAAACTAACGGTTCTAAGGGTAAATAGGTAATTATGCAAACAAAATTAATTAAAATATTAAAAAAATTTAAAAAACCTAGAAAATGCCCCACTCTTCATCTTCCTCATCACCTTGCCCAGAAAACCCAGAAAAAAAATAAAACTTCCTCTCCTAAACATCTTTATCTTCTGCAACTTTTTCCTAGAAAATAAGTTAAAACTCAAAAAATCAATCAAAGAAGAATACCCACCATCTCTCCCTTTTCTCTTCCCTATCCCCTCAAACTCTCATCAATCAATGGCTTCGTTTGTGGCGAGAGTAGAGATATAAAAATGGCAGAAGAAAAATTAGAGTTCAGTGACAAGCAGAAAGTTGAAATCGCCAAATGGTTCCTCCTCAACTCTCCCCTGGTGAAATCCAATACATTTTCCTCTCTTTCCCATGAATCTGAACCAATTATTTTCTACAATTCAATGTTGCTGCAAATGTGAAATCCCTTCTCAACAACCAATTATGTTCTGTTCTGCAATTCAATTATATCTTCGCACCACCGAAAGCAGCGCTCCTCCGTCCTGAATCGCACGGCCAAAGCCACCACCGTGCAAACCGCGCCGTCGTAGAGTCCCAGGCTACGATGTCCATTCTCTTCCTCTCAATCCTGTCACTCTCCACTCTTGATGCCACTACCACTTTATCTCTCCACACTTATGCTCGATTCTGGGACCAGATGTGGGTTGGGAGAGGCTGAGGGACGAGATCGACAGATTCGACGGTTGTGGGTTCAGAGGAAGGGATTCGACGGTGGTATTGGTTCAGAGAGGAGAATCAGTGGTGGTGGAGGTTTTTGAGAAGGGGATTTGAAGGGGTTGGGATGGCAGAAGAAGAAAAAGAGAGAACAGGAAGAGAGATAGAAAAATGATGACGATGAGAAGATGATGATTGAAGAAGATGATGTTTTTTTTAACGTGAAGAAGATGAGATGATATTGTAATCCTTTTCTTTTTTTTGTTACAAAAGATATTGTATTATGTTTTTTTTTCTTCTCCAGAAAACCATATTCTGTTTTTTAATTTCTTTAAATATTTTAGGATTTTTAATTTTTTTAATTAATTTTATAAATTTAAATTTTATTAAAAATTCCACATCAACAAAAATGTAGTTTTTTGACGGAAAACTGGTGAGGGACCAAAAGTGCTAACGGAGTCTAACGTGGAAGTAGTGAAATGCTATATTTAAAGTTGAGGGACCTTGTTTGCACAATTTAGAAACCTGGGGGACCAAAAGTGCTAATAAACCAAAAATTAATATATATCAAATTTTGTATGCTGAAACATGTTTTTATTCTAATATTATAATTATTCATTTTGTTTTATTCTGAATGAATTAAAAGCAACATTAAGTGTTTGATTAAGAATTTTTTTTTATAATTTCGTGAAAATTTGCCCATTTATTTCGAATATATGGGAAATTTATACGGTTATTGATTATGGGCGTTATACTTTAGCTAAAGATCCCAAAAATATTGGGTATATATTCCTACTTTGATTTTTTTTTTGAAATGTGTAATCAATTAATTAGATTATTATTATATTGCATTTTTTTATATATGATTCACGAATATGTGATGAAAATATTTGATGAAAATATTGCACTTTTTTTTTATCTTTTTTATATTATATTATTCTTCCCTACATATTGCACTTTTTGTACGAATATAGATTGATTTTGATTGCCAAAAAGTCGTTTATATTTTTGTAATCAATATCAATATATATTAGAAAAGAAGAACTTCTATCAAGCTGATTTAGTGACGTGTCATTCTCACGTTAATTCTTTGTGACGTGTCATTCTCATGTTAATTCTCATAAAAAAAAATTCCACGTGTCAGGATTTTATGAGTTTTTATTGTGATTTGCTACATTTTGATAGTTTTTATCTATATTTATTTAGTACATTTTTAAATTTTAGATTTGATTAGGATTTAGGTTGTTTATTTCATGATTTTATCTTAATTTATCTTATTATTTATTTTTAGAATATTAATTAATTTTTATGGTATTTTTATTGAATTTTTGGATTTTTTAATTAATTCAGGATTTTATGAGTTTTTAATTGTGATTTGCTAGATTTTTGTAGTTTTTATCTATTTTTATTTATTACCTTTTTAAATTTTAGATTTGATTAGGATTTAGGTTGTTTATTCTTGATTTTATCTTAATTTATCTTATTACTTATTTAATGTTAATTTCAGGAAATATTTTATTTTATTTTAGAGTTATTTTTAGAGTATAAATTAATTAGGATTTAGGTTGTTCATTTTTATCTTAAATTAATTAATACTCTAAAAAAAATCACACGTGTCATTCTCAGGTTAATTCTCATAAAAAAAATTCACGTGTCATTCCATTTGATAGATTCTCTTATGTTGTGTTATTTTATCTTGAAACCGAATTTTAAAAGATTTCCCCTAATTATCTAAGATTTACCTAGATTACTTCTTACTAAATTTATTTCCAAAACAAATCTTGAAACCGTTTTTATTATCTCTTTAAATTAGGAAAAGTCTCAAGTCTAATTTACTACATATTTACAGGAATCCCGTGATTTCTCCTTTTATTCTTTCTCATGATCCATAATATAAAAAAAAAATATTTAATGCTGAGATTATAATCCATTAAAATTTCAAAGATTTTTCCTAATTATCTAAGATACTGCATCAGTCATCTCCTCCTCTATATATTAATATATATTAAAAAAGAATTATATAACTTATCTTTTGTTGACACGTGTTTCCTAATTCCAAAACAGGTCTTGAACCGAATTTTAAAAGATTTGCCATAATTATCTAAGATTTAAACAAACATGCATAATCACATTCATGATTAATTGATATATCAAATACAATAGTCATATTCCTCGTGCAACGCACGGGAAAAAAACAATAGTTGATTTCAAATTTGCATCCTTAATATGAAAAGCTGATTTTATTCACGTGTGCATCATATATATGTCCTCGCCACATGTATATATGGAGATTGCATGATACACCTTTTTTTTATTTGATTTACTTTGATAATTACATCATATCTCTCTCGCTCTCGTTGGTTTCTTTCTAGGGTAAATACATAGATATTGATAAAAATATGTTTTTTTTTTAAATATAGGGTTTTTTTTATATGAATACAAATGTTCAGATTTAATATTTGTTTTCTTTAATATTTATTTTAATATGTACAAATATTATGTTCAGATTTAATATTTGTTATGTGTTCAAAGTTAAGAAAAAATAATTATTTTTTTTAATGCAGATTTAATATTAAAAAACGTGCAGATTTAATATTGAAAAACAAAATTTGTATATTTTTTTATTGGGATGATATGAGGGTGACACGTGACAAAACCTTCTAGAAAAAAAACCTTCCTTTAGTATATTATATAGATAGGTTTAACTAAACAAGGAGAGTTCACCTAAGTCTTTATGTTCTCAATTTTTTTTTTTATCAAATAATTTATAAATTCTTTTTTTTTATCACACACTTAATTCTCTCTTCTCACTTTTTCTTTTCTCATTTCTTCCTTTTAAAACAAAAAACCATTAATATCACATACAACCTTACACATATTTTTTATAAGAAAATGTTGGTTGTTAATTGTTAGTAAACTAAAGCTTTTTTACCCGCGCGTTGCACGGGGAATATGTCTTTTATATTTGATACAACGACTCATATTTTAAATTATAAATATTTAAGATGCTAAGAATGTAAGAATAATCATAATAAAGATGTAGATATTTAAAGAGCACAAATTTTGAAAAACACAGAAGTTAATAAACCAAAAACTTTAATTTTTGCATATGTGAGGTATAACTGAATTTTGTTTGTGAAGATGTATACTCGTGTTGCATAAAGGGTAATGCTTTTGTGTTTTAGATATATAACAATTCATAAATATATAATTATTTTTTAAATTATTAAAAATACACTTAAGTTATAGAAAATGAATTTTTTTTTTTAACTCGTACAAATTTTCATTTTCATGTAAAATGTTTCTCCCCGTGAGATCTCGTAACTCTAATTTGTTAGCACTAATAAATTCAGGTCATAATTTTATAGTACATATGTATTAATATTTTGTATTTCTCTTACTTTTCTTATTATCAAATTATTATAGTTATATACTTATATAAATATACACTCTTAAAATTTTGAAAATAATACTAAAGTTAATTATATTAAATTTATTCTATTAAAATAATATCAATTAATTAGTTTAGAATATAATGATTGTATAAAAAAAGTATAATGATACTTTTTATATAAAACAAAATCTCACGTAGATAGCATTATAGTACTTTAAAATTAAAACATACAATTGAAAATTATACGCAAATACAAACAACAACCGCTTTTAGGTTTCAGAGCAGACTTAAATGCAAATCATCTTACTCAATGGATTCTCATTTATCAGAGAAACAAAATCTTATAAATTTCATAAATCAATATAGAAGGGGAAATTCTAGTGTTTTTTTACTCGCGCGTTGCACGGGGAATATGTCTATCGTATTTGATACATCAATCAATTATTTGATTATTTAAAATATATTAAACAACATATGAAATAGAAGGGTCTCAAATGCTAAGCAAAGTGGACCAAAAGACTTGTCATCTAAGCCTGATTGAGATCAAGATGAAATCGTTTCACATTCTTCATGAACATGAAAACAATGAAACAAATAATAGATATAAGGAATCACCAATAAAGAAAACGATAAACACATATTATGGAAAAAAAAAGGATGTGATAGTAACACTAATCAGGATTGTAAAAGATAAATCATAAAGTATGACATCATTTTGTGTTTATACCAAGTCATCCAAGTTTGAGTCAATATTGCAAGGTACCTACAAAATTTATGAAATATATAGGAATTTTTTTTTTTGGTTTGTTTGCTCTGTCCTGTTTTCTTTCCGGCACTTTCTAGGTTTTCCTATCTTTCTGTCTTTGGGTTTCTTCTGTTTGGTTTTTGTCTGGCTCGATATTTGGGTGTACTTTCGGGTTTTTTCCGCCGGTGTTGGTTGGTTTGTATTTCCTGCTTAAGAGTTTGCTCTCAAGCCTTTTGATATTATATATATATATATATATATATATATATATTTATCTTTCAAAAAAAAAATTTGACTTTTTTATTAGTAGTTTGTCAACACTACTTTAGTTGCATATAATAATAAAATGTGTAAGAAATATATATTGATTCGTCTACTTGAAATTTGTCTTCTAAAGGAGAAGAATCGAAATATATAGGGAGTTTATGATCTTTTATAGTATATCAAGTAACAATTTTGTGTCTAAGGGTGATGACTGTCCTATTACCACAACGTGATTCCACCCTTAGTACATTCATTAAAAAAAATTTTTTTTTTGAAAATGGAAGAAATAGCACGTGATTCTTTTTCTATAAATTCAACGTGTCAATACATTAGATAACAACTGTGATTCTGTTACATATTTAATTTAAAAAAAAAGTGATTATTAAACAATAGATGAAATAGAAGAGTTTGAAATGCTAAGGAAAGTGGACAAAAAAGAATCACCAATAAAGTAGATGACAAATACATATTAATCATGGAAAAAAAAAGAACGTGATAGTAGCACAAATCTGAATTGTGAAAGATAAATCATAAAGTATGACCTCATTTTTTTTTATTTCAAGTCATCCATGTTTGAGCCAATATTGCAGGGTGCCTACAAAATTTAAGATATATATCAGACTTTGTACATACTTGTTTTAATCAATAAAGAATTATTTCATTGTAAGGGAAAATAGAACGAACCTTAAACCGACAATAATATTTTTGCATCAGATGTTCATCAACTTATAAGATGTCATAGACATCATGTTAACAATGAAATAAAGTTAGGTCACTTAGAAGTCAGTTTGTATTAAAAAAACTATTAAGATAAAAAATTAAACTAACCACTCATATGTTCTCAAAAACTTCTTGGTAGACAACATTGCGCTTGGAGTTTGAAACTACCCCTTGTTTATCACCTAGTGTTTTTTACCCGTGCGTTGCACGGCAAATTGATTGTTGGAGTTGACATTGATAAAAAATATAACAAAATGTGATGAGTATAGAGAAATACGTGTGGTATAGAGTAAATTATATAAGTTGTTTGTATGAGAGCTGTGATAGTAGAGAAAGAATGACGTAGATTCTCTCCCATCGTTGGGTTAAATAGAGAATAAGAGAGGGAATTAGTTTGCCATGAATCGACATTTAAATAAAAATAAAAATATCAAAATATAAAAACAATGATAGGCTTAATAAATTAATAAGATTACTCCCTCCCAATAACCAAAAAAATTAATAAGATTACAATTGGAAAGCTAAAAAAATTGATCGAACTTTGTTCTATGTCTACTCAAAATGAGAAGATTGAAAAAATACATTGGACCCACAAAATCTGCCCCCTTTATCTCTCATCCCTTGCCAATCAAACACACTAACTCTTATCTCTCTCTCCTCTATTTCTCTCTTCTCTTTCACTACCATATCAAACAAAGCATTAGAGAACCTAGTTGAATAGTTTAGCAAGGCTATAACAAAATGGCATAGGAGTTCTTGGAAAATAATTTTAAAATTTCTTTAAATTATTTTTCAAATCTTATCCAATATAGCTTTTGTTTGAAAGTAACATATCCACTTCATTAGCATTCTTTGTGTGCAATCACCCTCCTCTCTCTCTCTGTCTCTCTATTCTCCTGCCTACAACTCATTTCCTTCTTCTAGCTTCTCATACCTTATTTCAAGTAGTGCCTTGATTTTTTTAAGGCATTTGATTCAAATTAGCCTAATTGAACCAACCAAAACACATAAAGAATAAAATTAAAACAAGACACATAAGTAGCTTCAAACCAATACATTAATCTTATGAATCAAATGCTAGACATAAAGAACTTTTAACTAAAAGGATTAATTCTCCTACCTCAGAAATTAAAAGCATTAAGCCACATGCTTTTCCTTCCCAAACTCTATCTCGAGCCTTTAATGTACTTCAACAATTCTTCTCTAATTTTTTTTTTGAATTCAGATTTTTTTTAGAGTATTAATTAATTTAAGATAAAAATAAACAACCTAAATCCTAATTGATTTATACTCTAAAAATAACTATAAAATAGAATAAAATATTTCCTGTAGAATCACATACAAAGGAGAATCAGAAAACATAAAAAACAAATCAAAATATTGCAAAATTCCATATAGAATATAAAATGGACTCACCATCCATGGCTTCCAAAGAATCTCTTTTGGTGGAATATCTATAAAAAAAAACCTGAAGAAAAGAATTTGAAATTAGCATGGCAAGTGATGAACGAAATTGACCTTGAAGTCAAACATGAGTGAATGAAAGTTAAAGGTAAAGTAAAATAAAATTGAAAAAAACCATAACATATTATGCAAGCAAAGGAAGAAAATAATTTGAAACCTCCATCTGCAACCTTCCCAATCAGTCCAAGGCAGCAAATCGGAGGGATGCGATTGCAAGTCGATGGCAAAGTGGTTCCGTTGAGAGATGAGACGATTTTGTGGTGGTGGTTCCGTTCAGTGGAGAGATGAGATGAAAATTGCATGGAGGAGATGAATTCCATGGAGGAGATAGTGGAGGTAGGCAAGGTTTTAAGAGGGTTTTTGCTGATGGGATGTATTATTGATTTAAATCACTTATCACAGATTTTATATTAAGATAAAATCATGAAATAAACAACATAAATCCTAATCAAATCTAAAATTTAAAAATGTACCAAATAAATATAGATAAAAACTATCAAAATCTTGCAAATCACAATAAAAACTCATAAAATCAGGAATTAATTAAAAATCCGAAAATTCAATAAAAATACCATAAAAAAGTAAATAATAATTTTTTTTTTTTTGAAAGGTAAAAGTATATAAATAGATTATCACAAAAAACCCCTAAGGACAGGACCCTCAGGGGGCGAAGATCACCCACTAATAACAAGGCACTTCGACGAACAAAAAGAAGCCCGCTAAACCGAACAGGAACTAAACAGGCAAAAAACAAGAGCATAGGCCACAAAGAACATCCTAACTCTTTCACAGACATAACCAGGATATACAAGCGTGACTCAAGTCTTAAAATGATCCTCATAGACCTTCTCCAAACCACGGATAGCCTCTATGTCGCTTCTCTTGAACTCTAACCCCAATACTTTGCCAAGCAACCACGTCTTTTTCGAGCGCGTGAAGTAAGGTCCACCACTACCAGGAGAAGCGCCAGCTTCCTCTAAATCCCCCCGCTGCTCCTCGATCCCAAAATCGGATTACTCTGGTAGGGAGGAGGAACCTTTTTGGGACGCCCACGTCTACGAGGTAACTGAACTTGCTGTTGTACGACACAACCCTCCTCAAGCGCAGAACCAACGACACCCGACCCCCCATCAAAAGAACCCAAAGCTGGGCAAGGAGAGGACACTGACATAACCACTGAGCCCGCCTGCATCGGAGAGACATCAGCAGCAACTGCACAAGAACCAGAGGAGACCAAATCCAAGGACTTAGAGCTCTCCAACAACCCAGAACCACGACTCAAACCTGCAAGACACAAATTCAAAGGAGTAAAAGTCCTCAAAGCATTCCTAACACCCACAGACACCGACAGAAGAGATGGAGCAACAGACAAGATAAGGTCCCGGTGCCAACACCCAACCGAGGACCCTTTGAGAAGAAAAGACAAGCCGTTCACCCAAAACCCCCTCAATCCAAACCGAGAATCAAACGCGTCCTCACCTCCCTGCACAACCTCTGCTACCGCCGCCACAACATCGACTAAGCCGCCTCTGCTACGCCACTCCATCCTAGCCGAACCTAGAGCTAAACAGCCGCTGACTTCACCACCTCCCTCTTCTGCTCCTCTCACGATGCTATCCCCACCAAAAACCGCCCTTGCAATCTCTGGAAATAGGAACTGAACCGGAACTCTCGTCCCCTCTTCAAACGAATATCCAACTCCATCAAGCATCCTAACCTCATCCTCAGACAAAGAAGGCGCAACTCTGCCCCTCCTAAGCCCCACTACAACATCACGCCATGAATAGGGAAAAGGGGGAAAAGAACCAGCCACCCGTTGTTGAACTGGAGCAGAACAACGCTTCCCCTGAGCCGAAGCGTTCTGGACCTCCACGCCAGAAGAACAAGGAGAAGACCCACTACCCCGTGGGGATCTGGCCATGGCAGCCGACAGAGAAGCATTCCCCATCAAAACGCCATTGATACCCAGAATCGCCTTCTCCGCCTGGTCACGAAGCTCATACCGAACAAAACCGAAACGGAAAAGTCGCCCAATCTTTCTTTGTCTCTGAACAAAGAGATTGAGAACCTTACCAAATTTTGAACACAAGTTGCGAAGAAGGAGATAATCAGCCTTCTCATCGATTCCGTCAATGAAAACAGAGAAACACTTCCTCCCACCACCGTTTCTTCCACCGGACCCACCGTCTGCATCACCGTCCTTCTCGCCGCCTTCCACCTCGCCGTCAACATTGCCATCACCGCGAACCGCCGACGAGCCCTCCTGAATCGCCACCGCCGTCCCAGGGGAACATTGCCCAGAAACCCTAGCAGAGGGGTTCATGTAATATGCGTTTGAAAAAAATAAAAAATACAGAAATAAACAACATAAATCCTAATCAAATCTAAAATTTAAAAATGTACTAAATAAAAATAGATAAAAACTATCAAAATCTAGCAAATCACAATAAAAACTCATAAAATCCGGAATTAATTAAAAATCCTAAACTTCAATAAAAATACCATAAAAAGTAATTAATACTCTAAAAATAAATCAAAAATAAATTAAGATAAAATCAAGAAATAAAAAACCTAAATCATAATCAAATCTAAAATTTAAAAATGTATTTTTTTATTAAGGAGAAATAAGGTAAGGAAAAATCAGGGCACATGTGGCAAGTGGGGCCAAGGAGAAAGAGCTTACATGTAAAATATTATGTGAGAATTAATCTGGGAGCGACACATCACTAACTTGGCATGTGAGAGCGACACGTCATGCTAGAAGTTGTTCTTTTCTAATATATATAAAATTTAAAAATGTTCTAAATAAATATAGATAAAAACTATCAAAATCTAGCAAATCACAATAAAAACTCATAAAATCCGAAATTAATTAAAAATCCGAAAATTCAATAAAAATACCATAAAAAATAATTAATACTCTAAAAATAAATAATAATATAAATTAAGATAAAATACAAAAATAAACAACATAAACCCTAATCAAATCTAAAATTTAAAAATGTACTAAATAAAAATAGATAAAAACTATCAAAATCTAGCAAATCACAATAAAAACTCATAAAATCCGGAATTAATTAAAAATCCGAAAATTCAATAAAAATTAATTAATACTCTAAAAATAAATCAAAAATAAATTAAGATAAAATCAAGAAATAAAAAACCTAAATCCTAATCAAATCTAAAATTTAAAAATATATTAAATTATTAAGGAGAAATAAGATAAGTAAAAATCAGGGCACATGTGGCAAGTTGGGCCAAGGAGAAAGAGCTTACATGTAAAATATTATGTAAGAATTAATCTGGGAGCGACACGTCGCTAACTTGGCCTGTGAGAGCGACACGTCATGCTAGAAGTTGTTCTTTTCTAATATATATAGATAGATATAGATTAGTTCATTCACCAGGGTTAAACTCTAACCCTTTCTTTAAAAAAAAAAAAAAAAAACTCTAACCCTTCACTCTTCAATACCCTTCATCTTCCTTAGCTTACTAAGTATTGATTACTCATTAAATCGTGAAGAGATGATGCCGAAGATTCTCCTAAACCAAATATATTTGACTTAAAAGTTAAACCTATCGCATTAATTTCTCGATCCGAAATAAACCATTTGAGCATATGCGCCGTCTGGTCTGTTAAGCAAAATTGAGTAATTTGCCGTCCAATTCCTTTGGGCGCTGACCTTGTATCAATTATTTCTGCACCTAATTCTCTCACAAAAAGTACAAATATTTATCAATCAATTAGTTTTGCAATACTATATGGTAATGTTCTGTGAGTTATTCTCCCTCTCTCTCGATTTGATTTGAACAAACCTTAAACGTAACGACCAGTATTTGTTGATTGATTATATCAAACATGACATATGCACACATAATACCATCTAGCATGACATGTATTCACCTACCTCATGTATGATAACAATAACCATATACACGAGTCACTTTTATAAATTATTCTTAAGTTCCATGAGCATGAACATAACCGATAATATACATCATGGGCACATGACATGTTGCCTTTAATTTGTTTTATGTCATTTATATAGCTTCATCTTGGTATACACGGGGAGTGTCCCTTTTAGAGGTCACATATGGTAGTCATTCCTGCTCTCACACAATTAGGACAACCTTTACATATATAATCAAGGTCTTACTTGGATAAACCTTTGCCGTGACCTACACCAAGAATGGTCTCAAGCTTTTTGTTTCAACACACTAAAACACCAAGAAGTAGCACAATACACTTTAAGTTTATATTTGTGTTCTCTTTTTCTCTTATGCTCTTGTTTTAGGGATCGTTTGGTACGACGTATTAGTCATGATAGTATAAGCTTATACAATAGATTATGGACGTATCCATTGTTCGGGGGTCACATTGTATTGTATAAGCTTATACATCAATCTCCTCTTACACATCAAAATGATGGATTATTTAATCCATCCTATAGATGATGGATAAGGCATGATAAGAGTGCAATGTATAAGCTACGTGAATATATTTAATCAACCGCCACCACAATCACTCTCCACCACCACCACTGTCACTACCGCCACTATCGTCGCTGCCACCACCACCACCGTCGTTGCCACCACCACTACGCCACCACCGTCGCTGCCACCACAACCACCCTCCACCACTATTGTCGCCAGCACAACCACCCTCCACTACCACCACTACCACCACCACCACCGTTGCCGCCGCCGCCACAAAAATCTACCTCCACCACCCCCGCCTCCGCTCCACCACTACCGCCACCATTGTCGCCGCCACCACAACCACCCTCTACCACCACCGCCTCCACCACTACCACCAACACTCCCGCCACCACCGCCACACTATAATCATCATTATCGCTACTACTACCACCACCACCCTCTACCACCTTCACCGCTACCACCCTCCACCATCACTGCCACCACTACCGCCACCACCATCACCATTGTCGTCGCCGCCACCACCATGCTCCATCACTGCCACCATCATTGATACCTTCATACCACCATTGTCGCCGCCTCCACCCTCCGCCACCAACACAACCCTCCACCACCACCCCCCACCATTGTCGCCACTACTACCACCACCGGCGCAGCCACCACCATCCACCACCACTACCACCAACACCATTGTCGCCGCCACCACCTTCCAATACCACCACTACCACAACACCAGTGTCGCCACTAAATTATACAGTGTATGACCAAACGCTGTATAATATTTAAATTTTATCAAGTCTTATCCTATCAAGCCTAATACAATCAAGTCTTTTAGGGCTCGTTTGGCACGTCGTATTAGGCATGATAGTATAAGCTTATACAATACATTATAAGTTTATCTATTGTTTGGTGATGACATTGGATTGTATAAGCTTATCCATCAAAGTCCCCTTATACGTTAAAATGACGTATTATTTAATCCATCATGTGAGTGATGGATAAGGCATGAAAAGGTTGTGATGTATAAGTCACCATCACCACCACTCCATTGCTGCCAACTTACACCACCATTGGCCCCACCATCGCCACCACCCGATCACCACCGCCGTCGCCACCGCCCTACCGTCACTACTGGTGTTGCCGCCACCACCACCACCACCGCCACCGCTACCACCGACACCACAACCACCACCCTATCGTCACCACCACCACCATTGCCTCCACCCTCCACCGTCGCCGCTACCCTATTGCAGCCACCACCGCCTTACCACCACCACCACCACCCTATCGTCGCCAAAACCACAACCACCATCGCCGCCACCATCGATGTTGTCGCCACCGCCACCACCACTGCCCTACCGCCACCACAACCACCACCCTATCGCCACCACCATCATAATCGTCGCCACCACCGATACCACAACCACCACCCTATCGCCACCACCACCACCATTGCCTCCACCCTCCACCGTAGCCGCCACCCTGTCGCAGTCGCCACTACCACCGCCTTACCACCACCACCCTATCATCGCCACCACCACAGCCACCATCGCTTCCACCACCACCACCACCAACCCATCTCCACTGTCACCGCCACCGACACCAACCTACCACCACTTCCATCACCACCACCACCACTGTTATAATCACCTCCATATTCGATTTTTATTATAGATCATTATTCAACACTTCACTAAACATAAAATTGCATTAATTTAAACGATATTGTAAGTTATATAGAGTATGACCAAACGCTGGATAGTATAAGAAAATTATCAGGGCTTATACTATCAGACCTAATACTATCAGGTCTTATACTATACGTCGCTCCAAATGGGCACTTATACTATCAGATCTTATACTATACAGCGTACCAAACAGGCCCTTAAAGTATTGTGAGATGTAGTTCAAATATTCACTTTGGAGAGTGTGGGTGTACTGGGTCATGGGGTGGTTGAGAGTGAAGTCTATGTGTTGTAACAATTTTCACGTAGTGTTTATTCTCTAGTTGTCAGTTTTGACAACGGTCGTGGTTTTTTATCCGGTTTTGGAGTTTCCACGTTATATTCTTGTGTTGTTGATTGCGCTCCTAGTTTATTTTACTTCTTCAGCTTTGTTATTTCCTAACACGGAGGTCCTTTACGATGGTCAAGGGGGTGAGGAACAGTGGCGCTCTGGTAAGACAGGTTACTGTTGTTCAATGTTTTGGTTCTGTTTGGTATTGATCCCTCCTCCATCTTCTTGTATTCTCTCCTGGCTATGGTTTTGGGGAAAGGTTTGTTTGAGGATGAAAGTGGTGGTTCTGGTGTAGTGTATGTGTAGCTTGGTTTGTGTCTGTTAAAGATGCTGGAGAAGAATCTGTATAGGTATCACTTTTCCAAAGACCGGTTTTTCAGTGTCTTGATTGGTTCTCCTCAGCAACTCGAGTCCACCACATGAGATTTTGGAACCAATTGATTTTTACATAATTACCTACAACGTCAAGTGCTTCTTCAATCTTTCTTTTGTATCACAAAATTCTTTTGGCTGAGACCACCACCATTTTATGCTACTCTATGCTCATTATATTCTGCATCCACGCGCAATGGTCTGGTATGTGCAAGAATCAATGTGTGTGTTTGTTGAAGGTTGTCTTGTGAATTGTTTGTCAGGGCGCTTGGGGGTGGGGCTTGAAAAAATTTGAAGATGATAGAATATGCTTGAAGATGATGATGAAGATATTGAAGACTTCGGAAGTTAGGTTTTGGTAATGTATCATATGAGAATGAAGTTTTTATGTAAAAGTGAGATGAGTCATTATGAGTGAATAGATTTGATCATAAACGGTCAACGTTAAAATATGAAGTCTTTTGTCTTTTTAAAAAATCACATGACATTTTTAACTCATCATGTGACAATCACATGATAATTAATTTTTTTAATGTTGACCGTTCATGACTATATCTAATGACTCATCTTACTCTCAAATAAAAATTTCATTTTCATACGATACATCCTCTTTTAAATTAGAGATTAAGGTTAATTTAGGTTTAACCAAAGTTGTAAGTTTTAATTTGTTGATTTTTTATGTGTAACTGATATAAAAAAGTAAACAAAATTCACATTGGCTTTCATTAAACACAACAACACACTACTCATTTGCCACTCAGCTTCTTCGCTATAGCTCATTCTGCACGCGATAACCATAGCAAATTTGCTACAACTGTCGAGTATGGATAAAATTAAAAATTCTAGAGAGGTACTAAATGTATCTACTCTAACTCGTCCCTGAAGTTGTAAGGGCCATGCAATTTAATCCATATTCTTATAAAATGTTAGTCGTGGTCCCTAATGTTTAAATACATCGATCACGTTTGTCTCTGGGTTGGATCCCATCAGTGAACTGTAACGTCGAAGGTGATTTGACACGTTATATACCCATGTGGACTTTCCAAGTGGATTTCATTAAACTTTGGGGAAAACTTAGAAGTTCTAATTTAGTCCCTGCGAGCCCTTCTGCATATCCATCATCTTCAACATCTCACCCTCTCATCATCCACCGCAACCACCACCCAAGCACCAAACCCCTCTGGCGAACAACCACCACTGCCCAAACGCAACCCCCACCTCAACCTCCACTTCATCCAATCTCTGCTGCTGGAGAACAACCACCACTCCCTCACCCCCATTGCTGCAAAATGCACAACAAAAATCCCCCATTTTCGTTCGATCTGGCCGATGTTAGTCACAAGGTCAAGGAATGTATCTAGATGGTATGGGTTGCAAGATGTCAGAGACAGCTTTGAATGGATATAGACAGATCTGCAAAACCCTTCATTAGTTCAGGAAGAAGAAGAGGAGGAGGGTTGAGTTGACGCAGATTTCTTCACCAAATCCGGGTTGAGCTAGGACATGAGGCTCGTCAACGAGTCATACAAGTGGGTCGAGAGAGAAATTGTGTTCACGCTGCATGATGACTGGGATTTAGTCTTGGTTTTAGGGTATTTTCTTTGCCATTTTTGAGTCTTTTTGTTGAGTCTCATGTAGTGTTTCATGCATTCTCATGCATTTTTACTTTTATTTGTGCATTTGCATTAGTTTAGTAATTTTGTATTTTGTAAGGGCTTTAGTTGCATTTTATTAGAGTTTAGGAGTCTTAGGTAATTTCCACTTGTTTTGGAGCCTTTGTGCAAAAATAACCTTTGAGTTTCTAGATATTTTCCTCTAGCTTTGTAACAGTTGAAGAGGGAAGGTCTAGAGGCTTGAAGACATGAAGAAGACATTAAAGTGAAGTTAAAATGAAGTTCAAATGGTTTTTGGACGAGCAAGGGCGCTTCGAAGTCCCTGTCTAGCGCCTGAGCGCCAATTAGGCAGAAGCCAGCTTCTAAAGCTGGCGCTTGAGCGCCCTGTTCTAGCGCTTGAGCGCTACCTTGGCAGATAGTTTCTGTTTCTGGAGCGCTCAAGCATGCTTTGTCAGTGCTTGAGCGCCTAGATTTGCCCCTTTTGCCTATAAATAGGTGTTTAGTTGTTTTCTTTGGTATTCATTCCATTTTTACATAAGTTCAGAGGTAGAGGAGAATCTAGGTGATTGAGAGAAGACTTCCAAACTTGTAATTCAGGTTCTTAGCCCCATGCTTGGCTAATCTCTCTTCTATTGCTTTGGTTTTTTTGTAAGACTTTTCATATTTGAGTTATAATCTTAAGTTCTTTCCTACATGTTCTTCTTCTTTCCTTGAATCCCATTTTCTGAATTTCAATCTAAGCATGTATGCATGCTTGCTTTATGTTTTTCTATAATCAGAACGGAAGTTTGTTATAGATTAGGGACCCGGGACTGGGCGGGGCATCCCTAATATGATGCCCGCCCAAAACACTCGTAAAAGATGGCGGCGCACCAAGGCTGGCAAGGGTCACAGGCTATGATGGAAGGTATATTGTTCTACCGGTGGCGACCGAGATGATAACCATGTCATACATTCTGAGCCATAGCAGGAGGCTTCCTCGGAGGGTGTGCACTCGTTGGCGCCGTCACAACCGTCACCAACAGAAAAACCGACTCCGGGCAAACCTTCAGCTCTTTTGGCTAAGTCAGATCCAGGTGTACGGAGGCGGCCAGTGACGCCCGTACACATCAATCTGGATGATTTAAGGGCCAACAACCCTGTGAAAGAACATGAGGCGATAACAGGTATCACACCAGTCGCTTTAAAGCACGTTCTAGACACTTTGCAAAATGTTCAACGCCAGAATGAACGTTTGCAAGCTCAGGTGGAATATTTGAACCAGATGAGAGATTTCAAGCATGGACAACGTTTGGAGGCTGAGGATGTAGTTGAATTTCAACTTTTCGTACCCGCTGTCACTGCGGTTGAAATACCCGAGCATTTACAGACAATGACACTGGACGCCTATTCGGGCGACTCTGATCCCATGGAACATCTGCGATACTTCAACACTAAAATGGTTATTGGCGGGGCGACAGATGCAGTGAAATGTAGATTGTTCCATCAACGTTTAAGGGCATGGTGATGCAATGGTTTATTAAGCAGCCACCTTTTTCAATTGATAATTTCACCGACTTATCCACTAAATTCTTAACTCAGTTCTCAGCTAACAAAACCACAAAAGCAACAATTTTTGATCTAATCAATATACATCAACAACCGGGAGAGCAACTTAAAACATACATGGCAAGGTTCAGCAAGATGGCTGTTCAACTAGAGGAAGATAGCCCCGATGTGTGTGTGGCATCCTTCAAAAACGGACTTCGCGCAGGACCTTTGAATCGTGATCTAACAAGGCGCCCGACGCGTGATATGATGGACTCACGAGCCAGAGTTCAAGAATTTATCTTGATAGAGCAAGATGATCAAAACAAGAAGGAAAGAGAATATTGGAGAAAGGGTGCCCAGCCAGGCACTGTTCCACCAGAAAAGCCTAAGACGGGAAAAGACGCAAGACCAGCATTTACTCCACGACATCCAAGACCTGGCCTATCTCAGAATTCCAAACCGGGCCTCCAAAGCAACACTTGGCACAGGAATTCCCAAGGCACCTCCCCCATTCCGGCGACTCAGCCAGTTGCCTCACCAAATGCAGCCCCGCTGACTAAACTAAATGCACCTTTGAGCACGATATTGCGGGCTGTGGGTCAGACGAATGTTGTGCAATACCCGCCACCGCCAAGGCGACCCCCAACTAATGTCGATACTAGCAAGTGGTACGAATTCCACAAAGCTTTAGCGCACACCACAGACAATTGTTGGACCCTGCGACGAGAGATCGATCGATTGATTAAAGCAGGACATTTGGCGAATTTTATTAAGGACGTGTCAACACCAGAGCTCGCCAAGGCGACTCAGGCTGAGAAAGGAAAAGGCAAGGAAGTGGTGGAAGAACTACGCGACCCCGTAGGTGAATGTTCGTCTATAGAGGGTGGATTTGGTGGTGGCGAGATATCCAGTAAAGCTAGAAAAAGATATGTAGCTGCGGTGCACGAGGCATATGAAGGAGCATGTTGGTTGAATCACTCACCGATCACATTCTCCCCTCAAGAGTTAACAATTACAAAACAAAGAAAGTATTTTTGGACCAGGGATCCTCGGCTGATATTATTTATGGTGACGCATTTGATCGCCTAGGTCTAAAAGAGTCAGATCTCAAGCCATATTCAGGAACTCTGGTTGGGTTCACTGGTGATCATGTCAATGTGCGAGGCTATGTGGAAATCCCAACAGCTTTTGGAGAAGGAGAATTTGTCAAAAAATTTCAATTCAAATATTTGGTATTAGCATGTCGAGCAAATTATAACGCCCTCTTGGGGCGAGACACTCTCAACAAGTTATGTGCTGTGATATCAACCGCCCACTTGACTATAAAGTATCCGGCGTGCAACGGGAAAATTGGAGTCTTGCGTGTAGATCAGAATGCTGCACGGGAATGCTATCTAAGGAGTGTGGCTCTCTATGGGCGAAAGGCCGCCAAGGAGAGTCATCAAATCACAGAAATTTTCCCTCAAGAAGGGTTTACTCTGGACCCAAGGGACGATGTTGACGATTTCCACCCGCAGCCTTTGGAGGAAACTAAACCCACACAAGTCAAAGATAAGGTATTAAAGATTGGCAGTGGCTTGTCAAAAGATCAAGAGCAACGATTGATCGCCCTCTTGGGTGAAAACTTGGATCTATTTGCTTTGAATATTAATGATGTACCGGGAATTGATCCTAGAATAATCACTCACAAGTTAGCAATACGAGCAGGAGCGAAACCAGTCATGCAGGCGAGACGGCGAATGAGTGAAGAAAAGGATAAAGCGGTGCAAGTAGAAACTGATAAATTGGTGAAAGCCCAATTTATTCGTGAAGTACAATATCCTACATGGCTCGCCAATGTAGTGATGGTCAAAAAAGCTAATGGGAAGTGGAGAATGTGTACGGATTACACAAGTCTTAACAAAGTGCGCCCAAAAGATTCTTATCCCCTCCCCAATGTTGATAAGTTGGTGGATGGGGCTTCTGGAAATGAGCTTCTGAGCCTCATGGACGCTTACTCCGGGTATAACCAAATCATGATGCATCCACCACATGAGGAGAGCACGGCGTTCATGACCAACCAGACTAACTATTGTTACAAAACCATGCCTTTCGGCTTGAAAAATGCAGGCGCCACTTACCAACGCCTGATGGACAAAATTTTTACAAACCAAGTAGGGAGGAACATGGAGGTGTATGTCGATGATATGATTGTAAAATCAACCAGGGCGGGAGAGCATGGTGAAGATCTGCAGGAAGCATTCACACAATTAAGAAAATATAACATGAAGTTGAATCCTGAAAAATGTTCTTTTGGGATTCAAGGGGGAAATTTTTTGGGATTTATGATAACTTCAAGAGGAATAGAGGTGAACCCGGATAAATGCAAGGCGATTATGGAAATGAACAGTCCAACCAACATCAAGGAGGTGCAACGGTTGACAGGACGTTTGGCGGCTTTAGCTCGTTTTTTACCAATGGCGGGCGATAAAGCGGCCCCATTCTTCACATGCTTAAAAAAGAACTCAACTTTCCAATGGACAGAAGCATGCGAACAAGCGTTTACTGAGTTAAAAAGGTTGTTAGCCACGCCACCAGTGTTATCCAAGCCTACACCGAATATTCCTTTAATCCTCTACCTGGCGGTCACAGACAAAGCTGTTAGCATAGTCTTGCTTCAAGAGGAGGAGAAAATATACAAGATCATTTATTTTGTCAGCCATACCTTGCAAGGCGCCGAATTGCGATATCAAAAAATTGAAAAGGCTGCCTTGGCAATTCTAAAAACGGCAAGACGCCTCCGGCCATATTTTCAAAGTTTCCAAGTAAAAGTCAAAACCGATATTCCCTTAAGGCAAGTACTACAAAAACCAGACCTGTCGGGGCGGTTAGTCAGTTGGTCAGTAGAATTGTCTGAATATCACATCTAGTACGAGCCAAGAGGAACCGTAACAATCCAAAGTTTGATAGATTTTGTGGCAGAAATGACTCCTACCAATGGCGAAGGTGTGCTTGGAGAATGGATTTTTTCTGTTGATGGTTCTTCCAATGACAAAGGAAGTGGGGCGGGGATAACGATTGAAAGCCCGGATAAAATGGTGATTGAACAGTCTTTGAAATTTGAGTTCAGGGCAAGCAACAACCAAGCCGAGTATGAAGCACTAATAGCCGGCTTAAGGCTCGCCATCGAGTTAAGAGTCCAAAAGTTGTTCATCAAAGGTGACTCGCATTTAGTAGTTAAACAGGTGAAAGGAGAGTACCAGGTGAAGGATTCACAGCTTTCCAAATATTTGGAAATTGTACACAAGCTAATGATGGAAATTGAAAAGGTCAAGATAGAGCACATTCCAAGAAGCCAAAATGAGCGGGCGGATGTATTGGCAAAATTGACTAGTACAGGACGGTTGGGTAACTACCAAACAGTCATTCAAGAAACTCTTCCTCGCCCTAGCATTGACATTGTTGAAGTAAAGATAAAGGCGGTTAAAGCTATAGCAGAAGGGGAATCCTTGTGGATGGAGCCCATTAAAGTTTTTCTTCAAAATCCCCCAAGAGAAGATGATTTAAACACTATAGAAAAACACAGGGAGGCCAGCTTCTACACACTAGTGGGCGATGAGTTCTACATGCGTGGTATAATGTCACCACTACTCAAATGTGTGGACGTTGAGAACGCCCAGAGGATCATGGAAGAGGTTCATGAAGGAGTATGTTGTAGCCACATAGGGGGGCGATCTTTAGCAGTAAAAGTGTTAAGAGCAGGATTCTACTGGCCGACAATAAAGAAGGATTGTTTGGAATATGTGAAAAAATGTGTTAAGTGCCAAGTTTTCTCTAAATTGCATAAAGCGCCACCAGAACATCTGACAACCATGATGGCACCTTGGCCCTTTGCTATGTGGGGGCAGACATACTAGGTCCATTCCTAGTGGCCAAGGCGCAAATGAAGTATATTGTTGTGGCGGTGGATTACTTCACTAAGTGGATAGAGGCTGAGGCGTTGGCAACCATTACCGCCGCCAAGATCAAAAAAAATTTATGGCGAAGGATAATATGCAGGTTTGGTGTTCCTATGGCGCTGGTAATGGACAACGGGACTCAATTCACTAGTAATTTGACAGGAGAGTTTTGTGCAGATTTGGGGATTGAAATGCGGTTTGCGTCAGTAGAGCATCCTCAGACTAGCGAACAAGCGGAATCGGCTAATAAAATCATTTTAAATGGTTTGAAAAAGAAGTTAGACGAGGCAAAGGGTCTTTGGGCGGAGGAACTGCCAAGCGTGTTATGGGCGTACAATACAACTGAACAGTCAAGTACTGGAGAAACGCCATACCGTCTGACTTATGGAACTGATGCTATGCTCCCAGTAGAAGTCGAGAATCAAAGCTGGCGGGTAGCCAGGTTCAATGAATCAGACAACGGAGAAAATCTGATTGCGAATCTAATCATGCTACCTGAGGAATAGAGGGAGGCACACTTAAGGAATGAGGCTGGAAAGCTAAGGGTCGCCCGCAAGTTTGCAACAAAAGTCGTTCCGAGAACCATGAAGGCGGAAGATTTAGTGCTCCGAAAAAGGACGATACCCAACAAACACAACAAACTTTTGCCCAATTGGGACGGACCTTACAGGGTAATTACAAATATTGGAAATGGGGCCTGTTGGTAAATCCGCAAGTGTACGAATCCACCCGGTTTTAATTATCGAACCACAGGGATTGTGAGTGACTAAATTCAGTTTAAGCTTTGAGTTTGAAGGTTGGTTTTATTGAAACAAAGATATGTCGAAGTAGTAATAAGGAAAAGGAAAAATAAAAAGACAATTCAGAAAATAACATGCTTTGGGTTCTTGTTCAACTAGTCAATTCAAGTACATCATTCTAAGCACATGTTCTCATGGATCTCTCCTTGATGATGTAGCCTAGTTACTCACTTATTGATTCCTCACATAAGCAATTCTCTCATACTAAAAGCTAATCCCAATTCCTTGTGTACTTAGTCATTTATATGAGGTTTTAGATCATGCAAATTCAGGCCATCAAACCCCAACCCTTCCTCTATTCCTAGTAGCAAGCATAGAAGGGGTAATCCCAAATCGGTTCCCTAATCTATAACAAACTTCCGTTCTGATTATAGAAAAGCAAAAAGCAAGCATGCATACAAGCTTAGATTGATGTTCAGAAAATGGGATTCAAGGAAAGAAGAAGAACATGTGAGAAAGAATTTAAGATTATAACTTAAAGATGAAAAGTCTTACATGAAAACCAAAGCATAAGAAGAGAGATTAGCCAAGCATGGCACTAAGAACCTGAATTACAAGCTTGGAAGCCCTCTCTCACTCTCCTAGATGATCCTCTACCTCTGAATTTTACAAAGTATCAAAAGATTTCAAAGGTTACAAAAGAAAATGACTAAAATCCTATTTATAGGCAAAAACCACGAGTTTGGGCTGTTTCGGGCGCTCAGGCGCCAATTCAGAGCGCCTGAGCGCCAATTCCATGCTGAAAAAGTGCCTCTGGAAGGTAATTGGCGCCTAGGCGCCAATTCAGAGCGCCTGAGCGCCTAGGCGCCAATTCCAATTTCTGGAACAGGGCAATTGGCGCCTAGGCGCCAATGGAGCTTGCCTAGGCGCTCAGACTCGCTGGAAAGTCCATTGATCTTCATTTTAACTCCTCTTTATGCCTCTTTAAGCCTCCCTCCAATTCACCAAGCTTCTTGACCTTCCTTCTTAGTTTCAGACCTGATTACTCTCATCAAAGCTCAAGGAAAAATATCAAGAATACCAACCATTTAATTGCACAAGGGACTCAAAACTAATGACAATTAACAAAAGACTCAAAACTATACTAAAATGCAACTAAAGTCCTTATAAAACTATATAATTACTAAACTAATGCAAATGCACAAATAAAAGTAAAAATGCATGAGAATGCATGAAACACTACATGAGACACAAGAAAAAGACTCAAAACCTACAAGGAAAAACCCTAAAAACATCATATAAACCCGGGTCATCAGGGCCTACAAGTTGGAACAATTGGATGGGAAAAGGGTTCCACGAACATGGAACGCCTTGCATTTGAAGCAGTATTTTAGTTGAAAAAGAAACAACAAAAGTTAAAGAAGCCGCACTCTTTTTTCCTGTATAAGGTTTCTAATGAGGCGGCAAATGTAAATGAAGGGATGATAGCTCCCATATTTTGAAAAATCAATGAAAAATTTTCCACTTAAGTGATTTTAGTTTTCACCAATTTATATTTGAATATCGGGCGGAATAATTCAACGAAAGGTACAAGTTACCGCGTATAAGTTTTTCGGAATAAGAAAACATCGCCACTGAGTACACAAAGCCTTGGCAATTCTAGTGGCCACTAGAAACCAAGCCTCGTCAACAAATTGACTAAGGCAATATAAGCCTAAATCTACAAAACTCAGTAAAAAATAACAGCAATAACATGAATGAAGAAAAGAAATTTCATTAAGATAAAAAGGGTGCGGCCCATACATGTTTCAAACAAAAAAGGGCGAAGCCCAATTCAAGGCATGGCCCATAAACAAAATGAACAACAAAAAAGATCAAGCTAGGTTCTCATTACTGGCGTTGTGCTCTTGGCTTGCAGTAGCTTTGGGGTCTCTTTCTTCTTCATCGCCATTCTTGTCCTTGCCATGGCCATCCTCACCATTCTCCTCCTCAGATTCACTCTCAGAGTTAAATTGAGGAAGGAGGTCGATGTCAACATCATCATCGCCGAATACTTGGCCATCCTTAATCTCCTTCAAAAAACCGATGCGGGAAAGGTCAAAGCCAGGTTCAACAACATTGATCTGCTCTTTAGCCTTGAGAAAGCCTTGAGCAAATTGAATGGAAGCACGCCCAATAATGGAAGCCTTCAGGCGCTCATACTTTTCCGCCATCTTTCGGCACTTAGTCTGAGCAGCAGTGTGTTTGGCATTAATGGTTTCCTTCAAGGACTTGGTTTTCTGCAGGAGCAAGTCGGAAGTCGCCAAGTCCTCAGTTAACTTAGCACATTTTTCTTCAGCCGACTTCAGGTGCTTATTGGCAGTTTCGGCGTCGCCTTTCGCTCGCTCATACGCAGCCTTCAAGTCAGCCGCCTTCTTCTCAAGACAATTCTTGGCCGAATGCATGTCCTTCACATACTGAGACATTCCCGCCACATTACTGGTGGCCGAAAGAGCATGATGAATGGCCATGTAAGCAATGTTGGGAAGACCTTGACCAGCAATGTCCTTGTGGAGCCTGTTGTCAAAGGTTCGGTTCATAAAATCCAAACCGTTAAAATGAGGATCAGACAAACTCAGCAAGGTAGGGATGACTTCGCCTCCAACAGCTGAACTAAAGCCAGCATGAAAAAACGGCGTCAGTGGGCGGTCAACCAGCGCATTTGGATCCCCACGGGGTGGCGGGATATTATCATGTCCCTTCTTTTTCTCTGCCGGTTTGCCCCTTGAGGTCAAGCTGGATTGATTTAGAGTCGCCTGGTGCAAGGGTTTGTCACCAACAACTTTTTCAGCGGCGCCCAAAGTCTTCTGGCGCTTAGGGTCTCTGACGTTACCTGAGTCAGAGGTACCCTCATGTCTTTTCTTCTGCTCAGCCTCAGCAACCCTCTTTCTCGCCGCCTCAGCAGATTAGGCGAGATATTCTTTCATCTTCAACGGGCTAGCATCAACCTTACCTTTACCCATCGCGGCTGCATAAGAAAGTGGTACAGTTAAGAATGATGAATAAATGATAATTCAAAGTTACACGTAAAGATCATCAACTTACTAAAAAATTGATTCAAGGTGCCAGTTTTTGATGCCTCAATCAAGTCATGACCAGAGAATACCGGCAACGACCGAAGATAATAAGCAACCCCTCGCTCGTAATCAACTAAGGCGTCATACGAAACAGAGATTTTCCGGCAAGGATTTTTTGTCCAGTAAAAAGGGAAGATAGGGCAATTGTTGGAATCCCATAACAAAATCTTTACCTCTGGCGACTCAACAACTTTAAAATACTTTTTCTGCCACACTTTATAATGACTCTTAAGAGCAGTGAACCGACTCATTTTCTTGCGGGCTAGGAGAGGAACCCACTTGACTGAAGTAGGTTTTTTAGTAACAGACTTATAGAAAAGGAAAAACAAAGGGTAGGTGGGCGTGAAGCTCAGATGATCACACAAGATTTCGAAACAACGGATAAAGCCCCAGGCGTTGGGCTGGAGCTGGCAAGGCGCCACATTCAAAAAGGATAAAACATGACATATAAAAGGTGAAAAAGGAAGTTTGATATTCAGATCAACGAAAAAATAGCCATAGACATAAAAGAAGTCGGGCAACTCATCTAACGCGTCTTTTCGCAAAAAGACGCAATCATCCTCGCCACAGGGAGGAACATTTAGCGGCAGATCATCGTTGCACGAAGTGGCGGGGTTCACTTTCGTGAACCCTTGAGCTGATATTCGAAGCGAATTAATACTCCCAATACAACCCCAAATAGAATGCCACAAACACTTATCCTCAACCAAATGCGCGTCTGTTTGCCATTCAGGAGAGGATAAACCTTCATTGGAAGAGAAGACAGAGTCAACAGAACCGGCTGGGCCGGAATCCTCGTGAATAGAGGGCGAGGACTGAATCTCAATGACAGAGGGGGAAGAAATTTCACCGCCTAATGAAGGTGAGGAAAGTTCTAAAGAAGAAACGCTAACACTATTCAATGACATACTGGGTAATCTCATGAAAGGTTTAAAAGAGAAAGATGAACAGAGTCAAGAAAGACAGAAAGAAAATAAAATGAGAAAGAAGGGTGCAAAGAACTCACCGGAGGAGGGGATGAGAGATTGGGTGAGGAGAGCGTCGACTAAAGAGGAACATCGCGCAATGACGACGGTCGGAGCAAGCAGGATGAATCAAAGCAAGGAGGAAGCAATTTTCCAGAGTAAGGGGAGGAGCAGTAAAGTTGCAAAAAGTAAAAAGTGAAGAAGAAATGAGGAGAGGTTTTATAGAGGAAAAAAGAGGAGAGAGAATGAGTGGGAAAGAGTATGAATCGACGGAAGAAGAGAGAGAATGAGTGGGAAAGAATAAGAACCGTCGAGATTTTTGAAAAAAATTTGAAAAGTTTTGAAAAAATGTAATTGAAATCCCACAATCCAAGGTTTTTCCTAAACAAAGCAACTCCTCGAGACGCACGCACACACAGATTGCATTCAGTACTAATGATGGCAAAATCCGGGAAAAGAGGAATGCGTGTGTTAGTGAAAAAGATTTGATTGACGTGTGATTTACATTTAAACGAAGACCGCCAAGCAGGCTATAACACGCCAATATGAGGGAAAGATTCACGCTACCAAAAAAGGGCGATGCATGCACATGGCGATGAAGACATTTCGACTCAAGAATCGTGAACCTCATGTCTTGGGGGCTTGTGGACTGGGCGGGGCATCCCTAATATGATGCCCGCCCAAAACACTCGTAAAAGATGGCGGCGTACGAAGGCTGGCAAGGGTCACGGGCGATGATGGAAGGTCTATTGTTCTACCGGTGGTCCCATCTGCCAGCTAGAAGATTCTTTTGGGTTTGTCTTATCTATATAGGGATTTGGGGTCTGTAAAGGCCCAAATATGGGAACAATCTAGATGTTGACCTCACCCTCTATAAAAGGGAGGTTTTTACCTTGTATTTGACAACTTTGATGATAATTAATGAGAATATTTCCTTTTATTATATCATGTCCCTATTTGTGCTCTGCTAGGGTTTTCTGAGTGTACCTTTCTTACCTAGGATATTCTCTAGTACAGAACAGGACCGATTTGGGATTATCTCTTCTATCTTGGCTACTAGGAATAGAGGAAGGGTTGGGGTTTGTTGGCCTGAACTTTATAATCTTTATGCTTCAAACAAATGTTTAAGTACACAAGGAATTAGGCTTATCTTTTGGTTTGACAGAATTATCTGTGCGAGACATCGATAGTTAGTTGCTTAGGCCATGACATCAAGAAGAGATTCATGAGTTCATGTGCTTAGAATGATGTGCTTGAATTGACTAGTTGAACAAGAACCCAAAGCATGTTATTCTCTGAATTGTCTTTTTATTTTCCTTTTTTCTTAATACTACTTCGACGTATCTCTGTTTTAATAAAACAAACCTTCATCCTCAAGGCTTGAACCGAATTCATTCACTCACAATCCCTGTGGTTCGATATTTAAAACCGGGTGGATTCGTACACTTGCGGATTTACCAACACTGCACCTCAAAACGTGGCAATCGGCGGTTCGTGATAAGTTACTAGAAGCAGAGGTGGTCCCTTCATTGGCTTCACTCTAGACCACGCCATTGGCACCAAGATCGGTGGCTCCACCTTCGATTCTACCGGAACAAGACACACCTCTACTAATCTTTTGAGATACGCTAAACCCTCCAATCTCAAGGTGGTAGTGCACGCCGCCGTCGAGAGGCTGCTTCTTGATGCTTCAACCCCTGATTCAAATTTTGCTATTAGGGTTCTGTACCATGACGAATTGGGGAGGTATCACCACGCGATTTTTACGGTGAGGTGATTCTTTCTGCTAATGCGATTGGAAGTCCTCAGGGTTTAAGGACGACCCAAATTAGTTTGATGCTTCACAAAATTGTAAAATCTCTCTTTTCTGATTTTCAATTTTTCTGAAGTTTGGCTTGAATTTTTTAATGGTAATGGGATGGGTGCGTTTGATTGCTGGATGGAGAGGGAAGGAAGGAAGCAAGAGAAGCAGATGCACAAATTGAAGTATTCTAGGGTTCTTACTCGCATGGACTAAATTGAAGCTTCTAAGTTTCCCCAATGTCCACGTGGAAAGTCCACATGGGCATATAACGTGTCAAATCACCTTACCCGTTACCTTTCACTTACGAGATCCAAGCCAGGGACGAACGTGATCGACGTTTTTAAACATTAGGGGCCAAGGGTGACATTTCTAAAGAATATGGATTAAATTGCACGGCTCTTACAACTTCAGGGACGAAAGTGACCCTTTACCGGATCTGGATTCCCTCATGTGTTAATTCTCACATGACATGATCATGATGTCACATGAAGATCTTAGTCTTTAATTCTATTTTCATGAAATCCGAGCTCTTTTTTTTTTTTTGAAAGCCAGTACGTAGTTGTCATTAATCATAAGAAAGAGCATCTACAAAGATAGCCTCTGCAACTGAGCGAGGAGGATTATCCCACCATACAATAGAAGGGTATTCATGTGCTAAGGCAGCTAAGGAGTGGGCTGAGTTATTAGCTTGTCTTTTTACATGACTAAGGGAAAACTTTGGAAATATTGAGGCTAATAACTTGCAGTCTAGTATAATTGGCTCAATATAATTCTTGCAATGAGCCTCCCTCATAGCTTTGTAGACTATCATGGAGTCTGTCTCAATTACCACATCATCCATGCCCAGTTCCTCTATCACGCTCAAGCTCCATCTCAATGCTAACGCCTCTGCCATAGCTGGATCAAAGCGAGCAGGTTCCATATGTGTAGAAGCAAACATCATCCTGGCATTATGATCACGCACCACTAATCCAAATCCTGTAGCATCGGTTCCTGTCCACCCTGCATCTATATTCACCTTTAGTGAGTTTTCTGGTGGTGGTTTCCAAGTTACATTACTGCTAGTGCCACTGTTCTGGGGCGTCTTCTCTTGTGCTGCCAACCATTCCATCAAGAGTGTCAAAGCCTTGTGAATTGCTGCAGCTGGATCCTGGAGCTTGCCATTGAACAGATTCTCGTTCCGTGCCTTCCAAATGGCCCACAAGGCTTGTGTGATTTTCGCCATCTCATCTGGTTTGTAAGAATCAGCAAATCCTTCCTCAATCGTATCTGAACGTAGCCCCATGGGGTGGGAGAACCAGGCAACGCGCGTCCATGAGCAGCTTAGGAAGAGGTGAGTTAGCGATTCATTCTTGTGCTCTCCACACAAAGCACACTCTTCCCCCGTTTGGATTCCACGTTTCATAAGACTGTCTCTGCATGGGAGGATGTTATTGACAGCTCTATACATGAAGTGCTTGATCTTATTTGGCGTAGGTGTGGTCCAAATTTTCTTCCATGGAAAGTTCTGGCTGGGGCTGCTTGGATTTTTACTCAACCGAGCTTGTTGAATTTGGTAATATGCAGATCTCACTGAGAAGTATCCATATCTTCTTCCGGACCAGTAAAAGAAATCTGTTGTGCGCCTCCAACTAAGGGGAATTGCTCTTACAGCGCATGCTTCTGCTTGGGCAAAAATTTCATTAACCAGATGAGCATTCCACCTTTTGGTTTCTGGCAGTATCAAGTCACTAACAAGCTGCACTCTCGAGTCTGCTTTGGAAATAACCATTCCATTCCCTTGCCCTGGTAGCCAACTGTCTTCCCAAATCCTAATTTTCCTTCCATCTCCTACCCTCCATCGTAGACCACTCTTTACAATGTTGATAGAGTTCCACACACTCCTCCAAGCATAGCTTGGTTGATATTAGAGCTGGGTAAGCGGGTCGAAGTCCGCGGGCCAGCCCGCGAGACCGCGGACTAGTGCGGGCTATAGCCCGAAAAATAGAGGACCGCTAAAATGCGGGCCTAAGCGGAGCAGGCCATCGCGGGGTGGGTCAATGCGGGGCGGGCCTACGCGGGCAAAAAAGGGGTAAGAGAGGTCAAAGTCCGCGGACCGGCCCGCGAAACCGCAGACTTGTGCGGGCTATAGCCCGAAAAATAGAGGACCGCTAAAATGCGGGCCTACACGGGACGAGCCTACGCGGGGCGGGCCTACGCGGGGCGGGCCACCCGCGTACCCAGCTCTAGTTGATATCCTACTTTGGCATCTAACAGTGAGCATTTGGGGAAGTACTTTGCTTTGCAAATCTTGAAGAGAAAATTAAAATTATGCAAGAAATAATATTGAGCATTAGATTTCATTAAAAAAAATTAAAAGTTCAGATCTTTCATACATTAGGGGATCCAATTCATGAGGGATCCAAATCAGCTTTTAACCCTAACAAATTAACTCTTTAATTTATTGCTACAAATATAACAAAACTGGGTCTCATGTGGCAAAAAGATTGGATTGATTTTTTCCCTAATAGCGAAGATACATGTGTACAATATGTATTACTGTTGTTCGATGCATCGTGTGGGTAACCCCGCCGGAGAGGATCCGTATCCATGCGGGTCCAT
The DNA here is from genome assembly GCF_012489685.1 of Lotus japonicus. Classification (NCBI taxonomy): domain Eukaryota; kingdom Viridiplantae; phylum Streptophyta; class Magnoliopsida; order Fabales; family Fabaceae; genus Lotus; species Lotus japonicus. The sequence goes on from NC_080042.1 coordinate 44,861,355, forward strand.
TGAAATTTTGATACCCAATTTCGAGGAGTTTGTGTCGGCCATGGCGGCAGGGTGGAGCGCGCAGCAGCTTATCGTGGAGAGGTCAGAGCAGAGTCACAGATAAAGCATGTTGAGTAAAATCATTTTACTGTGGTTCTAGGGTTTGTTATCAAGATTTCTGGAAATTTATCAATTGGGAAGAAGAATCAGAGTGTGTTGGTGGTGTGAATTCACAGAATTTTAGCTAAGTGATCAGAAAACAGAAAATTGCAAATCAAGCAGTTGTTGGGTCTACATTACTGGAAATGGGAGAGTGTACAAAAAAATTGAATTCAAGTTTCTGTGAGTGCCTGAGCCTCATATTTCCTTCAGCTACCCTGTTTCTTGTAAAACTTGAATTGAATCAACGCAACTTAGTGAGTATTAGTAACGTATGGAAACTAATAGTCTTTTGTTTTTAAGGTTTCTAGTGACTTTAACTTAGCAGGTTATATTGAAAAACATATAATTTAGATTTATTGAATGTCATTAGGAGATTATGGCATTCTAACTCTTCCACTTGTTAGAGATAAATTCATGTGAAACTTAGCCAATAACTTAATCTTTTAGGATAAATGGTTCATTGACACGGTATCAGAGCATATATAACCAAGTGGTTTAGAGTTCTATCCCTGCCATCCCCAACTCTTCTAATGAAAAGTTGAATTTCAGCACATGGTAGATGGGTCTGTGCATTATCCAGGTTTCAAGCCCAGCCAGGGCTATTGCATGTTACAGAAATAATATAAAACCGTTCGTGCGGTCCTTACCCAATAGCTTAAGCTTTTGGGGTAAGCTTTTGGGGTAATTGGTTCATTGATACCATGGTCCTATGGCTAATTTTTAGTGATTTTAACTAATAAGATGGAGGGATGAAGAAGATAAGCCCTGTATTATTAATTGGGATATAGGTTTGTCTTCTTATTTTTAGTGCACTGCTTACCAAGGCATATCAGACTTCTAATTATTGTTCTTTTTGAGGTTTTGAAGGCTGTCAGGTAGACACAGCCTATGGTAAGAGCAACGCTATTTTGCACGAGTAAATAAGAGGCGAAACCCCGGAAATTTTTTCATAACATGGTTTAAATTAAATCAAAAACTAGAAAAACTCCGATAAAGATGGGAAAAAATATTAGTTGCTGCATATTTACTGAAGTTGTGCATTTCGTGGAGCGTTTGCATCGTGCCGCATAGCTTTTTCCTTATGTATTTGAGAAATGCTTAAGAGTATGATAAGAAATGCAAGAATGTAATTCCCCTTATGCTGGTTTTAAAACTGGTTACCGCCATGTGATAATAACCCAATTTTGATTGGTTAGAAAATCAACTTAAGCTATTCTTGCTTTTTGTTTGTGTAATTCTTCATAATATGTAGCACAACTGTGAATATTTCCTATGACTGAATTGGCTGATCTCAATTTGTAGGACAGCGGAAGATTGAGGAATTTTGAAATGATTAGATGATGATAATGATATTGAAGAGCCTGAAAAGATTAATATTCTGTTGCTGGGTCCAACAAGTTCAGGTATGACTTTCATGACAACTAGCTTTTTTTCTTTTCCATCTCACTCATAAAATCAGAAATAATTGCATCCATATTGTTTGGTCTTATCTTGTCTGTACCTGAAATTGCTACATATGCTAATCTAAGTTCCACCAAATTGTTAATGGACTCACCAAAGGTTGTGTAAATCCCATTTAGCAATTAAAAAAATGTTATTAATTGCTTTACCAATCAAGCAGATCAAATTTTCCTATAACACTCTGTCTCTAGTACAATTTCTCTTGTTAATTAGGATTTAGGATCTATCAATCAATCACCAATGTTCTGTATGATTCACAGTTCTGTTCTGGTGTACAAAATTTAACTTACTCTTTCTCTTGTTAATTAGGATTTAGGATCTATCAATCAATCACCCATGTTCTATATGATTCACAGTTCTGTTCTGGTGTACAAAATTTAACTTACTCTTTCTCTTGTTAATTAGGATTTAGGATCTATCAATCAATCACCCATGTTCTATATGATTTTACAGTTCTGTTCTATTGTACAAAAGCTTTTAATGTCAATTTTGAAAACTAGTTTTTAACCTGACTTAGTTATCTTGAGCTTCTGTGTCTAAACAAGTTCAAAATGAAATACTAACAAGTTCAATTTGAATACGCTACCTTAATTTTCTTATACCTTTAACTGATCTATTTCATTTTTGTTTGTAACAAGATTTTCTTATACACCACATAAGTATATAATGAACGTTACATCTCTCTTTACATGATCTGTTCCTGGCTTGATCAATTCAAGATTTCTGAGTTCATTCATCTTTGTAGAGATAGATTCAAGAAGACAAGTAGTCAAAAGTTTGAATTTATGGCCCACAAATCAGGGTCCATAAGTTCTGCTTCACAATAGAAATGAACTATAGAGGACTATGAAGTGAGCTTAGTTGATTAAAGACACAAATCTGTTTTCTCTATTAGTTTTTTGTTATTGTTGTGAATGCTGCAATTTCATTATCCTTATTATTGTCCGGAATGCAGTGAAGTAGGCTCCTCCACCATGGAGTACCCAGAGTTGCTACAGAGAGCAATAGTTTTTTGTGTTTGTGAATGCAGTTTCATTTCAAAATAAAGCATGGCTAAGGAAGAACCCCACAGCAGTTCACAAGTTCCTAGAAGCGCTCACTTTCTAAGTTGCAGAAGAGAAAGTTAAGGCCCCTTGCACAACAAGTAAAACAGAAGAAGAAACAGGTACTGCCAAAGATAGAGAGGTGAGAAAAAGAAAGTGGATGAACCACAAGTAGCATAGACAACTTGTATATAAGCTTTTGCATATATTTTACAAAACGTGTATTTGAGGTTCAATAGACAATAAAACTAGGTTGCCAGAAAGTGGAAGAGCACCAAAGAATCCATTATTTCTTGGTGGTTCCCACTTCCCAAAAAACTGAAACTGTTACATTGAAATACATCTGAAAAGAACAATTATTGGATGGTTTCATTCTTGCATATAAGCTCAAAATATAGAATGATATGACAGCATAGAAGCCACTTTTGAAAAGCGATTTCAAGATCAGGTTGATATGTATGGTACATTTCTTTATTAAAAAGTGAATATTATTTGTCTTCTTCTTTAAACATGCCTTTTACATGCCAACCACACCTGGCAAGACCGCTATTGTCTTAATAGTACTAGTAAACCTTTATAGGCTTCATTTGTCCACACAGTTCTACCTTGGCAACCTTGATGACAATTATCTTAAGAGGGGAAAATGGGGACATAACAAAATCAATCAAGATTTCCTGACCATAAACGCCTCAGGTTCCTAGGAACAGCCTTCATCATAGCATGCTTGAGAAATTGGTTCACAAAACAATTAAGTAGCATGATAAGAAAATGCTGACAACTTGAATGTGTGTTATAATTTGACCACTTCCTCTCCAATATAGGAGAGATCAAGCAATTCAAGTTTCAGATTAAACCATACACTGGTAAGGTGCTATGTTAACTTCAGAGTCCTTGCTCAGAATTTACAACACAAAATGAATATCCATTGAGCACATGGCTAAGCAAATAAAGTTCTCAATTGAAACAATCATATTGTAATTTTTTTTTTGGTAACACAATCATATTGTAATTCAGAACAGAATGAATCCAATCATAGGGCCAACATAATGAGAAAATACATAAAAAGTAGTTGTTGTGGTTTTTGAAGTAAATGAAGGAATGAATTGAGAGAAATTTGCAAGTTTATTGATGGTTTGATTGTTTATTTGTTTGTTTTACACATAACCCTCTCCCTATTTGGCAAAAATCTTAATCTAGCCTATTACCACTAACTCACATTCTGTTATTCACGCTAGTCACTTATAGATGGTGAGGTGTTAGTGTCTGTTCACTCCTAGTAAGCCTGAAAGACTATTCTTGTAGCGGTTGGCTTATAATGGAAAACCAACATCTCTATTATTAAGGAATGAAACCAATGCACGTGACAAAACCCTAGAGGCTTGAAATATCTTCTTATCGTTGCTTAGACCTCTATTTCTTCTCATAAATCTCATCCAAATGCATGATTCTTCAGCTACTATTTTGCTGTACCATCCGGCTAACCCAGTTGGCATGCTAATGGCTAGTCCATATACTACAGCACAGCTAACTTGTCTTTGTAACTACCAAAGTAGCCGTTACGAATTTTTGAGTGTCAACATCAATTGAATTTTAAAAAAATTTAGAAGGTCTATTGAGTATTGACTGTCAATAATATTACGCTTGGACAAAAAAAAATATTACACTTGAACAAAAGACGGACCTGGTGTTTCGTACATTACAGCTTGGTTTCTTTGACATGGATCATTCCGATGAATATTAAAATATGGTTAAGCTCGAACAAGGAAACGTATAAAAGCAAAATCAAATGATTTCAAACCAGTGTATGAACCAGTGTATAAATAGGATATCATTAGAGTAGAAATTGAAAATACAAATTTGATCTTCAACAATGTTAAAATCTGAAACAGAAGAAAAAACAGAAAAGAATTGTCGGACCTTCGAGGTAGCGCTTGGGATCGAATGGTGGCGCTAATACCTATTGAAAAATTAGTAAGTATTTCAAAAGTCCAAAAGAGTTTAATAAGTTGAATCTAGCTTATCAAAAAAATAAAGTTGAATCTAATTCACAACTCAAGTCATTGGGTAGGGTGAGTAGTTCATATGGTTGAGCTAGAGGTAATTGCAGGTGAAGGGTTAGGATTCGAACTCTGAAGATGAATAATTTATACTGATTTACTAACAACTAACATTTGCCTATAAAAAAAAAGACAAATCAACTCATTGATTTTCTTCCTCTTGTTCAAAGTGTACGGGACGCGGTCACAATGGTAGCCTAAGTGGTTTGCGTGCATGAATAATAAAGGTAACCTATTTAATAATTTTAAGGGCTAAGGCTTCGTTTGGTAGAGAAGAAATAGATAGAGAAGAGAGAGTAGAGTACGTGGCTCAGATTTTGGATGGAGAGGGGATGGAGAGAAGCTCGATGGAGAGGATCCAAATCCGTTTGTGTAAGAGTAAGTAAAAATAACTTTTTGTTGTATAAAAAAATGTTCTTTTTCGGGTTTCTTATATACACAAGGTGAATTGCGTTTCTTATGGGTTAGGGTGGGGAGGTCCAAGGATCAATCCCTAGACCAGGGAGCAATTCATCTTTCCGATATAAAAAAAAACATGATTTGAGTGATGGTCATATTATTATATTTTAAGATATTTTTTCTATAAACCCTGCTTATTTTTCAATTTTTATTTTCACTCATCTATCACAAGAGCTTATTTTAATAACTTAATCAACATTTTTGTTTTGAAATAGCGAGTTTTTCATTGATTTCAATTTTTTTAAATAATGATTTAATAAAAAAAACTTAAACGAACATCTTAAACTTATTAAGATGAGGTGTACTTCATAATAAAATATTTACATCTACTAACAAGTTATTATAAAGAGACTCGTAAACTTATACCTTAATGAGTTAAATTATACTAAAACAAATATTTCCATAAACAAGCTAGCAAGATTATAACCTACCAGGTAGAGACGAAAATAAGCTGGATTATGTAGGTTTTTACGGTTTGAGAGCTTATTTAAAATCATACTCCATAGTAAGGTATTAAAATAGTTCATAAATCTATTTCTAAATATTTCTAAAGACTAATATCCTTATATCATTATATAAGTCAATTGTTTAAAATATTTAGAAATCTAAATAAGTATATAATATCAAGATATTATTAAAAAAATTGAGCGCAACAATAATAGCAATGACAAAAGATATTTATATTTGTCAAGTACTTATTTTATTAGGCTAGGTTGTTAATCTTATGCTCTTTGAATGATTTGAGTCTAGCTTTTTAACTAAATATGTTTTAAAAAAAGTTAAGATTTATTTATAAATTTAGTCTGGCCTAGTTGGGTATGATGTAGGTTAGACCAGAAATCTCTTCGAACGGTTTGGCCTATGTTTCCACCTGCACTGCCTCTCGACTTGTAGGGATGAATAAACATTGATTTAGCTTTAGAAAATAAATTTTAGAGGGATGAAGGCTAATTAATTTAGCTTTGGAATGAAGACATATTTAGCTTTGGATTGAGGGATGAAGACACAATGATTTAGCTATGAAAAATAAATTTTAGAATTCAGATTTTATTTTTACATCGAAAATATAAATTGTACCCCCAATAATTGATCCATGGACCTTCTCCTACTCAACCCATATGTCTCTCAGCTCCTACCACTTGAGTTATCCTACTGGGACATAATTCAGATGATTTAATTTAGGAAAACAAATTTTACGGGTTTAGATATAATTTGTGGTTTTCATAGAAAATAAATAGATTAATTAGTATGAAAATAAAATTTAATTAGATATTCGTGGTTTAAGTTATAATTTATTATGTTTTAAATATAAGATTTAATAAAATAGTTAATAAAGATAAAAAAAAATAATAATTTATTGGTTGGATTTAATAACGTATTGGAAGTTGGAACTATCTCATTTGATCATTTGAGAAGAATTGATGATTCATTCACACCTCAATCTCTTTTTCGGTTTAATTTTCTATCTATTTTTTTTTTGCTAATGTGGAGGGCTAAAAGCCCAAGAGAAAACTAAAGGAGCCTAGAGGTACTAACACCTCTTACATCTTTCCTTAAGCAAGGAATGAGCCAAGGAGGGGCATTTTCACAATCAAAAACAAAATCAGTAACACTATGTCCCCACTTAGCTAGTTTGTCAGCGCAGACATTTGCCTCACGAGGGGTAAAAAGGAAGGTAGCTCTGTGAATCTGCGTAGATAGGTTCAGGATGTCCTGCACCAGTTTGAAACAGTGATGGTTTCTCGGGCAGGGCTTGGTTAGCAATTCCACCGCTACTCGGGAGTCCATTTCAATCAGTAGCTCTTTGGGTTGCAGGTCCATGGCAACTTTGAGACCCTTGAGCACACCATTTAATTCCGTTCTCAGGGGGTTTCCTTGAACAATTTGACTAGCAAACCCCTTAATGAGGCTACCATTCCAGTCGCGGAGGAGACCACCACAGGCAGCTTTATTGTCTTGATGGTGAAAAGACCCGTCTGAATTCAGTTTCCAACATCCTCTAGGTGGTTTGGACCAGGCAACTTGCGTTGGGTTGAGACGCAGGGTTGTTACGTCATTTGGGAGAAGGCAGCTTCTGGTCACTTCCGCAGCATAGCTAGCAATTAGCACCGAGAGATTCTGGGGCTGAAAACAAGATCGCAGCGGTCTTTCCAAACATACCACATGATAATCCCAAAGAGAATATTCCACTTGCACCCTTCCTTATGCTTTTTGGTGTTCTTCAGGTTTGTTTCAAGCCAGTTCGTAAGCCCCATGCTGAAGAATTGGGCCCAAGTTCTGGTTTCAAGGAAACTCTCCCAGATATCTTGTATCATTGGGCAATCCCTCAAAGCGTGCATCACTGATTCCTCATCTTGACCACACCTAGGGCAGTAAGGTGAAGTTGTCATGTTCCTTCTCATTCTTTCCTGGTTTGTCATCAATCTTTCATGGGCTACTTTCCAGAGGTGGCATTGGATCCTAGGAGGACCTTTGAATTTCCAGACAAGTTCGAAAACAGGAAGAGGAGAAGTGGAGATAGTTCCCTGAAGAAGGGGGTAAATTGTATTCAGTTTGAATTGACCATCCTCCGAAAATCTCCAGAACCTCTTGTCCTCGCCATTTTCAGGTTTTGGGGGTTCCAGAAGAGCAATTTTATCTCTGACTTCTTGAGGGACAAGTTGATTAATGAGGTGCCAGTTCCACCTACCCTCCTCAGTAAAATTAGCTACATTGGAGTGATGGTCCCAGTGATGGGCAGAGGGGGTTTGGAATTCTAATAGGCTTTTATGGCCTGGGACCCAAAGGTCCCTCCAAAAGGATATAGACATTCCATTTCCTAACTCCCAGCAAGCACCCTCTTCCGCTTGATGCCACTCATTGCAGATGCTCTTCCAAGTTGGGGAGCTATTAGCTTTGGCTTTCTGGCAGGTTCTGATGTTCAAGCTAACATTGTACTTAGCTCTGAAGACTTTTGCCCAGAGGCAATCTTGGTCCTGCATCATAGTCCAGGCTAGTTTTACCATGTAGGCTCTGTTAATAACTTGGAGGGTTCTGAAGCCTAGCCCCCCTGATTCCTTTGGGGAGCAGATAGTGTCCCATCCTATAAGATGGCATTTTCTCCTCTTAGTGGTGGAACCCCAAATGAAATTTCGACAGAGGGCCTTTATTTCCTTACAAACCCCCAACGGAATTGGAGTCGTTTGCATAACATAGGTTGGAAGGCTCATGAGACACGACTGGGTGAGGGAAATTCTTCCTGCCAGAGAAAGGGTTTTACCTTTCCAGTTAGACAAACGTTTCTTAACCTTCTCAACAATGAACTGGAAATTATCCTTAGTAGCTCGAGAGTGGAGGAGAGGAACCCCCAGATACATACCCAGGTTAAAAGTCCTTTCGATACCCAGTTTGGTTGATAGTTGCTCTGTTAATGTTTCCTCTGTGTTTCTTGAGTAGTAGACTCTAGATTTAGCCAGGCTAAGTTTCTGACCCGAAGCTGAACAGAAGTCACCCAGAACCTCTTGAATCAACTGAGCTTGGTCTAGTGAGGTCTCAGCTAGGAGGATCACATCGTCAGCAAACATAAGGTGGGAAATATTCAGCTTGGATCTTCCCATTTGGAAGGGTTTCCACTTGTTCTCCCTGCAGGCATCCGAGATTGCATGGGAGAGTCTCTCAATGCACATCACAAACAAGTAGGGGGATATAGGATCACCCTGTCTGATCCCTCTGGAAGGGTTAAAAGCCTCCAAGTACTCTCCACGCCAAGCAATAGCCATTGAAGAGGTTGATATACACTTTTCAACCAAAGTGATGAAGTTCTGGTCAAAGCCAAAAAACTTGAGGGTATCAGAGATGAAGGGCCATTGGAGACGATCATAAGCTTTCTCAAGGTCTAGCTTAATTGCCATATAACCTTTCCTGCCTTTTAAATGAAGGTATGAAAAACGGTAGAAAGGGGGGGTTTGAATAACGTTTTCAGAACAAAACTTCCACCTTAAAGATTTTGGCAAATCTTTCGAGAACTTAAGTGCTAAAGATAAGAGATAGAAAAGCACACAAGGATTTTATCCTGGTTCACTTGATAAATCACTCAAGCTACTCCAGTCCACCCGTTAAGGTGATTTCTTCCTTCTTAGAATGAAGGCAATCCACTAATCAGGTAAGAGTTACAACTGCACTTGAAACCTACAAGTGACTAACAATTACACTGACTTAGCTCACACTAAGATTCACTCTCTTAGTCTTCTCTAGGATCCGATCAACCTTGATCTCCTAAAGGAACTACCACTAAGATTCACTCTCTTAGTCTTCTCTAGGATCCGATCAACCTTGATCTCCTAAAGGAACTAAACAAACTGTTTATCAAAGAAATGTTTACAAGAGATTTGCTTCTGAAAAGCTAATAGTAAACACAATGAATTTCAGATGAAAGAAAGCTTAGAATATTTTGAATATGTCTTGCGCTTGTACTGCTTCTTCTTAGTTTCTTAGCCGCTTCTTTCAATCTTCAGCCTCTATATATACTCCAAGGATTAGGGTTGAGCGTTGCATGGGAAATGCTACCGTTGGAGGGCAGTTCTGGAAAATCCAGCTTCTGCTGTGGCTGAGAACGTTAGGTAGGTCGTCAGGAAGGTACACTTGCTTTTGTACTTGGATAGCGACTTGACCTTTTAACCTAGGAGACTTCTGATCAGAGGAATACTTCATATTGGAACTTGTGAAGCCGGTTGATCAGAGTCAGAGGGAAAGCACAGATCCTCTGACCATTGTATCTTCTGATTCTGAACTCAGAGGGAAGAACATGGCCTTCAGAGTTTCTTGCTTCTGGACTTCAGAGTTTCCACTATTCAGCTTCTGGATCTTCAGAGTCTTCTACACCATCAGAACATCTGAACCTTCAGTGTTTCTTGGTTATCAGAACTTCTGGATCTTCAGAGCTTCTAGCGACTGAGTCCACATCAGAGTTTGTATAGCTTCAAAACTTCTGAAGTTTTTCCACTGTTCATACTGAACATGGTGAATGCGAAAGCGTTGCTTGGGTCACTCTTTATACACAGTGCTTCTGATTTGTGTGAGATTGAGTTGAGGTCAGAGCCTGTAAATAGCACACTCAGAAAAACACGTTAGAGTACCACAATTGTTCATATCAAAAGGTTAACTTGTAATCATCAAAACATAGAGTTGTACTACTAGATCAAAACTTGATCTTACAATCTCCCCCTTTTTGATGATGACAAAACTAAGATTTTTGATGAACAATTCTTAAACATTAAACTAAATTCACTCAGAGTTTAGAGATATAGAATAATACTTATCCTGATGTGAATAGTTTATCTTGCTCATTCTGAATTCAAGTCACTGCTTGATTCTGAGCTTAGCTCCCCCTGAATCTATTACTTGATGAAAACGTTAGTAAAGTCTAGATTCTGAGCTAAATGATGTAAGAGTTCAGAGTGAAAAACTTATGACATAGATGAAAAACGAATAATCAGAGCGCATAAGTGATCAGAGTCATGGACAAGGTATCAGAGTCTTGGGTATCAGAGTCAACTTATAATCACTTCAGAAGAAGTGAAATGTATTCCTTGTATTTGCCCAGTGACACATCTATGGTCATGAAGGTGGAACTCTTAAAATCTCCAAAAGAAAAATAAGTCACACTAACACATCTTACACATCAAAAACTGGGTTTACTCCCCCTTTTTGTCATAAGCAAAAAGCTTGGGGTGTGAAAAACTTAGCTTGAAGTACAAGGTACTCCCCCTTAGAGAAGGTCTAAGTTTAAAGAAAATGAAAATGATGTAAGAATCAGAGTTAGGCGAAAATAAATAGAAGAGTTAATGCAAGGGATGAACGTTTACCACCGGTCAAGTGAGTAAATAGAAGGGTCAGCTACCAAGAACTTAACCTCGAGAAACCGTAAGAGCATTAACTTTCAGAGAGAAAGTGAGGCCTATAAAAAGCGTTGGAGAGAAAGGTAAGCTTCACACCTCGAATAATTTTCAGTAAGAAAAAAAATGGCATCATACAACGTAGCACTAGAAGAGCTGAGGAAGAAGGCCTTTGAAGAGGACTTGTTCCTGAACATCAGGCATCCAGAGGGTGCAACTACCATCGCGGAGCTGACACGGACACTGCTGGAAGAGGACCTGCGTCCAGAGTTGGAGAGAGACCTGAAGGAATTTCTTGCCTTCGTGGAGGAGGTGCAAGAACTCAGCCGGCTTGAACTCAAGCTGCTGGAAGAAAAAGAAATCTTAGAAGAGAAGCTCAGGACTTCAGAAGACATTCTGGAGAGGGATGATCTAAAGGTCAGACTCAACAACATCCAGCATGTACTGGAGCGTCTGGAGAAGGATAGGTCAGAGCAGCGCCAGGAGTGCAGAAGAATGAGGAGGGATCCTCCATTCTAGATTATATGATGTAAAGAAATATGATGTAAACATAGAATAATTATGAAGAAAAAAGACTTTTGCAAACATATGTGACATAAGTATATAGATATATATGCATATATAATCACAAACGAACAAAAGAGAATAAATAAATAAAAAGAAACAGAGTTTAACAAAAGGAAAACAAAGTTAACGAAAAAGAAGAAAAAGAAGAGATCCTAAAAACTAAGGTTTGTCAGTGCGTCTCAGAAGTTCCATCATCATTTGCTTCATCTCAATCAGCATGGATTCATGAGTGTCAAGACGTTGTTCCATGATGTCGAGTCTGGATGAGCTTGTCTGAGTAGAGCTGGAAGGAACAGTCTGAGCAGCTTGAGGTTCTGGAATGGAAGCAGAAGCAGCAGGAGTAAACACAACCGGTGCAAGTCGCTCTGCCTCAGCCTCAGCTTCAAGACGCTCTGCCTCAAGTCTGGCTTGTTCAGCCTGAGCTGCTGCTTGACGTGCAGCTTCTTCTGCTTGTTCTTTCTTTCTCTTGGCTTCTTCAATAGCTTCAAGAAGCTGATTTCTCTGTTCTAGTTCATGAAGAGCCACCCTCCTAGCAAGCCTTTGCTTTGCAGCCTCAATGCTCTGACTGCCCTCTACATGCAGGAGCTGCATCATAATTGGAACTTGAGCCACTAGCCAAGTGCTCAGATTGTTCCACTCATCAGCCACATTTTCAGCATTCTCACTGAGATCAGTCTGACCGTGCACATTGCGGAGCCTCAAAGAGGCTTCATGATAGAAGATATTGATGCACTCAGAGAGAGATGTGGGTTGAAGGTGAGTATAGGGAATTATGGAGAGGTTGGGTTCAGGAGAGGCTGGGTGATTGCTGCTATGAGCTTCAGAGGCACCGTGTGGAGAACCAATGTTAATCATGGGAGCATTGGGTTCAGAGGTTCCAAGGTGAGGGTCTGAAGTTTCAACCAGAGGGTGAGGTGATCTAACCGAGGATTGGTTAGACACTGATTGTTCAGGTTCAGGGTCTGGTTGAATGAGCTCTTGTTGCTCAGGGACAGGGTGAGCTTGTTGAACTAAGGGGTCTGCCTCTTGGATAGGATTGGCCAAGATAGGTTCATCTGGGTCAACTAGACGTTCAGGTCTAGGGCCAGGATATCTCCTAGGGCTTGGACAGGTAAGGTAATACTCTTCCAAGGCAGATACCTTTTCTTTTCTAACCTCCATAAATTTTCTAATTGATTCAGAGGTATTGGAGGGAGGAGAGTCAATAACATTGGTTGGGAAGGATTCAGGTATGAAGGCTGTTGAAGAGTCTGTATCCGTGGTTCTGACAGCAGGACGTGCTGATGCTCTGGGAGCAGAGTTATCAGACGTTCTGGGTTGTGGTTCTGTTTGGTTGGGCTCAGGTTGGTCTTGGACGATTGGTTCAGAAGATAATGGGTCGTATGGAATGGTAAGGAGAGATGTTGGTTCTTCTGACCTAGAGGTTGGGTTCTGAAGCAAATTCCAGAGTGGTGCTTCAGTAGGAGAAGGTTGAAAGAAAGAGGATCTTGGGGAATGTGGTGGAGAGGTGGTTTGTTCGGCTGGCTGGGATTCAGGAATAGGAGTGAGGGGATTTGAGGAGTGTTGAAGCAAGGCAGAAATAGGAAGTGCATCAAATAAATTCAAATCATCATCAGAAGCAAGTGCAGGCTTACTTGAATGTGCTGATGATCGAGTCACTCTGGCAGGAGGTTCAGTCCTTCTGACCACTTCAGCAGCTGGTTCCACCCGAGTAGGCTTCACCACGATTCTGACCTTCTTCTGCTTCTTCTTTGGAGGACCATCCTCACTATCATCATCATCACCATCATCAGGCTTGCTCTTCGTCTTCTTGACCAGAGGGACATCAGATTCCTCTGAGGATTCTTCCAGAACCATCTTCCTCTTGGTTTTCTTCTTGGGAGGAGAAGGAAACTCTGGAGCTGGTGGGAGTCTGCTGACGAAATCATCAAGGTCAATCTCGAATCCTTGAGCCCTGAGGTCTTCAACGTAGCATCTGATGGCTTCAGGATGGTCTGCTTGAGTCCACAGAGGGTAGTCATTCAGAGGCATTCTTCTTCCTCTGATCTCAGAAGATGTGTCTTCATGAGCAGGAGCAATCTTCTTCTGGATTAAGCCCATCTTCTTCAAGGAGTTTGCAGTGAAGACATCACTGACAATTGTGCTCAAATCCTCTGTGCAACCAGCATCGATCAAATCTTGCACCAAGTTGCTTTCAATGAGAAAGTCTGAGAGCAGCCTCCCAAAGGGATATATTTGATTGCAGACTTGATGGAGGCGGTGGTGCGAGACTTCCTGATGCATTCCTTCAAGTAGGAGAACAGGAAATAGGGAAGGCAGATCTTCTCCTTGTCTTGAATGAAGAACAGCATCGCCTTCTGGTTGAAGTTGATGTAATCTGGGGAACTGCCCTTCGGTCTCTGATTGATGCAGTTGAGCAGGATCTTGTGCCAGATTCTGAGTTTGGGGTGAAGATCCATCACCTTGTAACTTGTCTTGCCCGGTTTGAAAGTGGTGTACAGGGCCTGGTTGACTTTGTCTTTGGTGCTGGGTTTCAGCTTCGATTCCGTCAGTTGGAACCGATACCCATAAGCAGTTTCTGCTCCTAGCAGATTCACGAATGACTTCTCAGTGATGATGATCTTCCTGCCAAGAATGTGAGAGACCACTTGAGTATCATCGCAGTCTGCGTGCTTCCAGAATTCCTTTACCAGTTTCTCATACACCGGTCCTCGAAGTCGATTGAAATAGTTTCCCCAACCCTGAGCTTGGACTTCAGGACGAAGATCATACCCATTTGCAGCCAAGTTATCGAGGTTGAATCTCCATTCTGCCAGGACTTGGAGTTCCTCAGGAGCAAATACGCAGTGAACGGCACAGCCCCGTTCTGCAATAGGAACAATCTGCTCTTGAGCTTGAACTTGTTCTTGTGCCGGGTTCTCAGAGCCCCTTTGACCCGTTGCCAAACCAACTTCCATGTGAGGGAACTGAGGTGCATCTGCAGTAGATCTTCTGGTTTGTCTCACCATTTTGAAGAGGTTGAAGGTTTGAGGTAGAAGATGAAGTTTGAAGGATGAAGAGAGATCGAGAGAAAAATCAAGAAAGAGGCGGTTTTGAAAAGCAGAGAGTGCGAGAGTAAAAACCGGAAGTGAACGAGAACGTGTGTGTATAGTGGGTTTTATCAAATAACCGTTGTTGATTCAAAAAGCACTTTAAGATCAACGGTTGAAAATTAAAGATAGATAGTAACAGTAAAATACACAATCACACACAGGAGATAAGCATATCTACACGCAATCATAACAGACTGTCACACGGGCACAAGGAATTATGCATCAGAAATTCTGACACACGTGTTGTTGTCTCAGCTTCAGAGTCAGTACCAGTGGGCACACACACTCTGATTGAGTTACCTTCTGGACTAGACATCTTCTGATCAAGAAGTATCATAGTCAGAGGTTCTGATCCATCTTCACTCTGGACAAAAGTCCATGTTTAGATTTTTCAGAATAAAATTAAATCTATCTTCAGCTAAGGGCTTTGTAAAGATATCTGCCCATTGATGGTCAGTATCAACAAACTTCAGAAGAAGTACGCCCTTCTGCACATAATCTCTAATGAAGTGATACTTTACCTCAATGTGCTTTGCCCTTGAATGCAAGATAGGATTCTTGCTCAACGAGATTGCAGCAGTGTTATCACAATAAATTGGGATATTGCTCTCAAGGATCTGATAATCCTCCAGCTGATGTTTCATCCAGAGCATCTGAGTGCTGCATATTGCTGCTGAGATATATTCTGCCTCTGCAGTTGATAGTGCAATGGTTAATTGCCTCTTGCTTGCCCATGAGACTAGATTGCTTCCCAGAAATTGACAATTTCCAGAAGTACTTTTTCTCTCTGTTCTATCTCCAGCATAATCAGCATCACAATAACCTGAAAGCTTATACTCTGATGTTTTCTTATACATCAAGCCAAGGTTAGTGGTGCCTTTCAGATACCTTAGGATCCTCTTAACAGCAGTTAAGTGGGTTTCCCTTGGATCTGATTGGAAACGAGCACATAAGTGAACACTAAATAATATGTCTGGCCTAGATGCAGTTAAGTATAGAAGTGAACCTATCATTCCACGATAGAGCTTCTGACATACTTTACCACTTTTATCTTCTTTCTCCAAAATGCATGTAGGATGCATTGGAGTCTTGGCCACTGTAGATTCCAGCATATTGAACTTCTTCAGAAGTTCTTTAGTGTACTTGCTCTGATGGATATATGTTCCTTCTGGTGTTTGATCAACTTGTATTCCCAGAAAGTACTTTAATTCTCCCATCATACTCATCTCAAATTCAGCCTGCATCATCTCAGAAAATTCTTTGCATAGAGATTGATTAGCAGAACCAAATATAATATCATCAACATAAATTTGCACAATTAAGATATAAATTTGAAAATTGATTCAGTTCTTCTTCCATGGCCAGAATCCAATCCTTGTCCTGAAGAGCTTCATCTATGGACTTGGGTTCAATTAAGGACACCAATCCTTTCAGACTCAGCAAGGTCTCTTCAGAGGGTCTGAAGGCAGATCTGGTTCTGACTGGTTCATCTTTGTTGCCCAGAATCAATTCCTTAGGGTGAGCTGCAGTGATTCTGCTCTTCTTCAGAGTTTGTGAGTTAGAGGGACCAGCTTCTTCCTCTGGCTCAACTTCCTCTGGAGCTTTGCCTTTGTCAGAAACATTAATGCTTAAATCTGCAAACTTTTCAACTAGCTTTGACTGGTCAGAGTCAAGCTTATCATCAAATCTAACATGAATAGATTCTTCAATAGTCTTAGCATCAGTATTATAAAATCTAAAACCTTTAGATCTATCAGAATAACCAAGTAATAGACACTTAGAAGACTTAGCATCAAATTTATGCAATCTATCCTTAGTATTGAGAACATAACAAACACAGCCAAAAGGATGAAAATAAGAAATGTTGGGTTTTATGTTCTTCCACAATTCATAAGGAGTCTTATTCAGAATTGGTCTCACAGAGATTCTGTTCTGAATGTAACATGCTGTATTTACTGCCTCTGCCCAAAAGTGCTTAGCCATGCCAGTTTCTTGGAGCATGGTTCTAGCCATCTCCTGAAGAGTTCTGTTCTTCCTCTCAACAACACCATTTTGTTGAGGAGTTCTGGGACAAGAGAAATCATGTGCAATTCCATAGGAATCAAACAGACTCTCAAACTTGTCATTCTCAAACTCTCCACCATGGTCACTTCTGACACGCACAATCCTACAAGCCTTCTCGTTTTGCACTTGAGCAATGAAGGTAGAGAACACAGCATGAGACTCATCCTTGCGGGTTAGAAACTTTACCCATGTCCAGCGGCTATAGTCATCAACGATAACCATCCCGTATCTCTTGCCACCTATAGACTCAGTTTTCACTGGTCCAAAAAGGTCGATATGCAGAAGTTCCAACGGCCTTGAGGTTGAGACAACATTCTTTGCCTTGAAAGGGACTTTTGTGAATTTGCCTTTCTGACATGCTTCACAAAGAGCGTCTGAAGCGAACTTCAGATTGGGTAAGCCCCTGACAAGGTTTAGCTTGCTCAGCTGAGAAATCTTTCTCATACTGGCATGCCCTAACCGTCTATGCCATACCCACTGCTCTTCATTAACAGACAGAAGGCACTTCACATTCTGAGCTTCCAACTCAGATAATCTGATCTTATAAATGTTGTTCTTCCTCTTGCTGTTAAACAGAACAGAGCCATCGATCTGACTTACAGCCCGGCAGGACTTTTGATTGAATATAACATCATAACCCTTGTCAGCTAATTGACTTATAGACAATAAGTTATGTGTTAAGCCGTCTACAAATAAAACATTATCAATGCATGGACTACTATCTACACAAATAGTACCAGTACCAACAATTTTACCCTTTGCATTTCCTCCGAAGCCAACTTCGCCTCCAGGCTTAAGTTTCAGCTCTCGGAACATACGCTTTTCTCCCGTCATGTGACGCGAGCATCCACTGTCCAGATACCATGATTGGTGTTTCAGTGGAGCTATCAAGGATATCTGCAACATAGATAATTTTGTCCTTAGGTACCCACTTTCTGGGTCCTCTTTTGTTAGTTACCCCAGAGGTTCTGATCACCTTGGGTGTCTCAACATAATATTTTAAAGGAATATTTGCATGATATTTAGTCATAGAGAAAGATCCCTTTTTAAGAGGATGTTTAGCAACTTTAGCAGGTACAGGATCAGGCAATATGGTACCAGAGGGAACAAAGCATTCATACAAGGATTTAGCTTTAGACACAGAAGGCTCATTTCTAATTGGTTTAGAATAGCCAATGTCATGCATTCCATTTCTGCTTACGCCATAGATCATTGAAGCCATTAAGCTTCTATCCACGCTTTTAGCTAGGAATCTTTGAAAAGACTTTTCATACTTAGATTCATTTCTACAATCAGAGGCATCACAGGCAACAATTTCTTCTAACTTAGCAATCTGGTTCTTAAGCACAGAGTTAGAATTTACCAAAGCATGATTTTCATTTTTTAAATCAGAAATAATTTTCTCATGTTCAGAAGGAGTCTTGGAGACAGCAGATAAGTTCTTTTTCAACTTTTTATGCTTAGACAATAAAGAGTTATACTTATCCATGATATCAGACAAAGCATGTTTCAGTTCAGAGGTAGAGAAAGAAGCAAATACCTCATTTTCATCGTCTGAGTTAGGATCTCCTTCTGATTCTGAGTCAGAGTCAACAGCTTCCTTTGACTCTGCTCCTTTGTCTTTGACAATAGCCATGAGTCCTTGGACTTCACCATCAGAGTCAACATCCTCTGACTCTGATTCATCAAATGTCACCATCAGACTCTTCTTCGTCTTGAAGTGCTTCTTGTCTTTCTTCAACTTTGGACAATCACTTTTGTAGTGCCCAGATTCTTTGCACTCAAAGCATGTGACTTCCTTGATTGAATACTTCTTCTGGCCTGAGGACTCATACTTGCCTTTTGCCTTTCCAGAGCCTTTGAACTTGCTCTGCCTGTGCTTCCAGATGCGGTTGAGTCTCTTGGAGATCAGAGTCAGCTCATCTTCATCAGAATCTTCTGATGCTTCTTCAGATTCTTCTTCTTCAGCTTGAAGAGCCTTTGACTTCTCAACCTTAGCCTTTTCAGATTTGGATTTCAAGGCTATGGACTTTTTCTTCAAATCTTGCATCTCTGAGCGTTTCAGCTCATGGCATTTCAAAATGCTGATGAGTTCTTCTAAACTCATATTCTCAACGTCTCTCGTGAGCTCTATTGAAGTCACCAAAGGCATCCAGCTTTCAGGAAGACACCTGATGACCCTTATGACATGATCTTTTGTTGTGTAGCTCTTGTTGAGAGGTCGTATGCCAGCTACAAGCAATTGAAATCTGGAGAACATTTCTTCAATGGTCTCATTTGGCTCCATGATGAAGGATTCATACTTTTGGATCAAAGACAATGCCTTTGATTCTTTGACTTTCTTGTTTCCTTCATGAGACATCTTCAGAGAATCAAAAATGCCTTTAGCAAACTCACGATCTGTAATCTTCTGGTACTCCTCATAGGAAATAGCACTTAGAAGAATTGCTCTTGCTTTGTGATGTTGTGAGTACAGCTTCTTTTGATCTGCAGTCATCTCTGACCTTGGGATCTTCTTGCCATCTGCATCAACTGGACGCTCATAGCCATCCACAATAATATCCCAGAGATCTGCATCGAAACCCAGAAAGAAACTTTCCAGTCTATCTTTCCAATATTCGAACCTTTGACCATCGAACATAGGAGGCTTTGCGTTGTAACCATCTCTTTGAGTTTCACTGGTGGTGGCAGCCATTGTTTTTCACACCGGCCCGGATCACTGAACACTGTTAGGTGTGGTAATCAGAACTTGCGCTCTGATACCAATTGAAGGTATGAAAAACGGTAGAAAGGGGGGGTTTGAATAACGTTTTCAGAACAAAACTTCCACCTTAAAGATTTTGGCAAATCTTTCGAGAACTTAAGTGCTAAAGATAAGAGATAGAAAAGCACACAAGGATTTTATCCTGGTTCACTTGATAAATCACTCAAGCTACTCCAGTCCACCCGTTAAGGTGATTTCTTCCTTCTTAGAATGAAGGCAATCCACTAATCAGGTAAGAGTTACAACTGCACTTGAAACCTATAAGTGACTAACAATTACACTAACTTAGCTCACACTAAGATTCACTCTCTTAGTCTTCTCTAGGATCCGATCAACCTTGATCTCCTAAAGGAACTACCACTAAGATTCACTCTCTTAGTCTTCTCTAGGATCCGATCAACCTTGATCTCCTAAAGGAACTAAACAAACTGTTTATCAAAGAAATGTTTACAAGAGATTTGCTTCTGAAAAGCTAATAGTAAACACAATGAATTTCAGATGAAAGAAAGCTTAGAATATTTTGAATATGTCTTGCGCGTGTACTGCTTCTTCTTAGTTTCTTAGCCGCTTCTTTCAATCTTCAGCCTCTATATATACTCCAAGGATTAGGGTTGAGCGTTGCATGGGAAATGCTACCGTTGGAGGGCAGTTCTGGAAAATCCAGCTTCTGCTGTGGCTGAGAACGTTAGGTAGGTCGTCAGGAAGGTACACTTGCTTTTGTACTTGGATAGCGACTTGACCTTTTAACCTAGGAGACTTCTGATCAGAGGAATACTTCATATTGGAACTTGTGAAGCCGGTTGATCAGAGTCAGAGGGAAAGCACAGATCCTCTGACCATTGTATCTTCTGATTCTGAACTCAGAGGGAAGAACATGGCCTTCAGAGTTTCTTGCTTCTGGACTTCAGAGTTTCCACTATTCAGCTTCTGGATCTTCAGAGTCTTCTACACCATCAGAACATCTGAACCTTCAGTGTTTCTTGGTTATCAGAACTTCTGGATCTTCAGAGCTTCTAGCGACTGAGTCCACATCAGAGTTTGTATAGCTTCAGAACTTCTGAAGCTTTTCCACTGTTCATACTGAACATGGTGAATGCGAAAGCGTTGCTTGGGTCACTCTTTATACACAGTGCTTCTGATTTGTGTGAGATTGAGTTGAGGTCAGAGCCTGTAAATAGCACACTCAGAAAAACACGTTAGAGTACCACAATTGTTCATATCAAAAGGTTAACTTGTAATCATCAAAACATAGAGTTGTACTACTAGATCAAAACTTGATCTTACATTAAATTCTTCAAAGAGTGGATGATCTCCTGAAAAGAGATGATATTATCCACTGTGGACCTGCCTTTGATAAAGCTAGATTGGTTGGTGGAAATTAGCTTCGGAAGAACCTCACTAAGTCTGGAGGCAAGAACTTTGGTGAGCACTTTGTAGCTTGTGTTACAGAGAGATATTGGGCGAAATTGAGTTACTCGTTCAGGGCACTTGATTTTAGGGATGAGGGCTATAACTGTGCTATTGACCTCAGCAATCATATCTGGCTGGAGAAACACTTGGCGCACAAATCTACAGAGAGAGTCATGGATGTTGTCCCAATTCTTTTTGAAAAAGATTGGATGCAGGCCATCAGGGCCTGGGGATTTGAGATTCCCCATACTGAATAGAGCTCCTCGAATCTCCTCCACAGAGGGAGTCTCAGATAAAGACTTCCTCTCAGAGTTGTTAAGAGAGGGGAAAGAAGAGGAGGTCTGAAAAGTAGTATCAGGTAAGAGGTCTGCTGAGTATAAGTGCTTGAAATAGGAGGTTAACAGGTCTTGGATACCCTTCTTCTCATAAACCCAATCCCCACTCTCAGTCAAAAGTGCCTCCACTCTATTCTTCTGTTGACGGGAGACAGTGCTAAGATGGAAAAACTTTGTGTTTTTATCCCCAAGTTTAAGCCACGAAGTTTTTGCTTGTTGGGCCCAGTAGAGTTCCTCGCTTCTCAGGATATCATCATAATCATTCCATAGAGTTTTTCTAATCTTCAGAAGGTAGGGATTGGGGGATGTTGACAGACTTTTTTCTATTCCTTCTAGACGAGCAAGCAGCTTCCTTTTGCTATTAAAGATGTTTCCAAACACATTTTGATTCCAGTATTTGAGGTTCTCTGTACACCTCTCCACGTTTTGGTTCCAGGGTTCCAAGCTTCTCCACGAATTGACTATTTGGTTTTTGAAGTCTGGGTGGTTTAGCCAAGCAGCCAGGAATTTAAACGGTTTGGGGGAGCGGATATCAGGGCACATTCTCAGCCAAAGACCACAATGATCTGAAAAGGGAAGAGGGACGTTTGTGATAGTCGCTTCAGGGAAGAGGTGGCGCCAAGGTTGGTTAGCAACAAGTCTATCCAAGCGTTCCCAGAGATCCCCTCTTTGCCAGGTGAAAGGTGTTCCCTTAGCTCCTATATCTTCTAGCTCGCAAGCATCAAGACATTGTTGGAAGTTCCGGGTACTAGCCCTATTTAATTGACCTCCACCAACTTTCTCGGTTTCAAGAAGAATGGAATTAAAGTCTCCAACTACGCACCATGCTTCCTGAAAGAGGGCATAAGCAGCAATCAATTCTTCCCAAAGAATCTTTCTCAATCTCTCTTGGGGATTTGCGTAAACAACCGTCAGGTACCACCCCCCATTAATGCTGGGATTAATGTGAAGATGAATGCATTGACTCTTTATTTCAACTACTGTAATGGAAACTGTTGATGTATTCCAGCAGCACCAAATACCACCAGAAAATCCCCTAGGATCCAGTTTCACTTGCCCATCAAAACCAAGCTTTGACAGCACTAAATCAGCTCTGCTACCACTGATTCTAGGTTCCAAAATGGCCACAAAACTAAGTCTATAAATGCGTTTACAGTCATTAATGAAGCTGGCAAAGTTTCTCTTCCCAGCTCCTCTACAGTTCCAAATCAAGTTATCCATAATAACTAAATAGGAGTAGAGAACAGTATCCCTATGAAGAGGGATCCTTGGTATCCACCAACATATGAACATCCCCTTGGGATATGTCATGTATATCAAGCAAAAGAAGCAATTCTTTGAGCCCTTTCTTTTGGAGGAAGGTCTGAATCAGCTTGAGTTCCTCCTCAGAGGTGTCAAGGATTTGTGAAGGCGTTTCAATACTATCTGATGCAGCATCCAGAAACTTATCACCTAAATCTGCTTGGACTTTCGTCATTGACTGAGACCAGTCTTTCCTTTCTGTGACCTGTTTACTTATCGCATTGCCATTAGGCTGGCTCTGCTCAGCTGTTGAGGTCAGAATTCCAGGGTTGGGAGAGACATTTTCTTTGTTTTGCTTTCCAGTTGGCTTCTTCTTCACCTGAGGTGTTGTCTTCGAGTGTTGACTCTTTCCAGAGTTTTTGGATTGCTTTGCAGCATGAATCTGTGGCTTGTGGCTTTTCTCATCAGTATCCTCTACTCCTTGCATTGGTGACTCCTCTTGATTTCTGGTCTCAGTGTTAGACTCCTCGTGAAGGACATCGTATCTTGATCCTTTCCTTGTTTCCTCTTTCCCCTGGTTATTAGGTTTTGGGGTTCTGCGTTTGGGTGCCTTTTTGGCCAACATCCAAGGACCAAAGCAGGTGGAGTTCTCGGTCATTTGGTTACCTCCCTCCAAGTTTCCTTGACCAGTGGTTGCCTGCACTTGCTCATGTGTCTTTGGTGTATATTCGTCCACCTTGGGTTTCAGAGGCATAGTATTCATTGCGATCATCTCAGGGCAGTATTCCTTCTTATGCCCATATCGCCCACACTCAAAACAAATTGAGTGGAGTCCCTCATATTCCAGTTTGCATTCAGTTCCAAGAGCTGTTACTGTAGGTGACAATTTCTGACTTAGGTCAATTTCAACGCAGATTCTTGCGAACTTGCCTCTGGAGTGAACGGTGGTGTGGGTATCGATTTTAAGCATGGTTCCCAGCAAGGAGCCTAGTCTCCATAGGAATTTCTCCTTATACAATTCCACTGGCAATTTTGGTAATTGAATCCAGACAGCAATCTTCT
This sequence comes from Lotus japonicus, assembly GCF_012489685.1. Lineage (NCBI taxonomy): Eukaryota > Viridiplantae > Streptophyta > Magnoliopsida > Fabales > Fabaceae > Lotus > Lotus japonicus. The sequence goes on from NC_080042.1 coordinate 44,884,925, forward strand.
TCACTTCACTATCTTCCGCTTTAAACATTGGTCTCCACCTCTGTACCAGGAGATAGTGGTCAGCAATCATCCAAGGCCCTTCGAATAGGGCATGGACGTAGTCCTTCTCAGATCCAAAACGTACCAGGAAATAATCGTCCGCTAGGTCCATAACTTTCATATCTCCTTCGCGGGCCCAGAGTTGATGAATCCTCTGGTTCATCCATTTGAATCCTATCTTCTTGCCTAGGAGCTTGATTACCAGTGAAAACTTCCATGGTCGACACCACTCCTCATATTCTTCCAGAGAAATCGGAACAACTGGGCTGGGGTCGAAGACTCTCTTCTCCTCCACTTGTTTTCCTTTATCAAAATCACCCACTATGAGCTCTTCGCTAACCAGATCTATTATCTCTTGGGGAGAGAAGGAAGATTCTGGGCATTCTCCTGCAATTAGCTTCTCTTTGTACGAGAGTTTGGGAGAGCAAGCTTTTTCTTCTATTGAATTAGTAAGTTTGGGCGACTCTGCGTCCTCAATCTCCTGATCCATCAACGTATCTTCAACATCATTAGTAACCTTGATTTCAGTTGTTTTAACTTTTTTAATGCTGCGAGCTGGGTTTTCTTTTTCAGGGCTCGGGGAGCGATGGGTTCCTCCGCTCGACATGATCCTGGGACTGGAGCGGAGATACCAAAGTAGCAAAGAGCGAGCTGCGGCGGCGGCGGCGAGGGTTTCGCTAGGCTAGAGAGAAGCGGGAGTTTCTCTCTCTAAGACATAATGAAAAATAGCTTCGTCTAGAGGCCAATTTTCTATCTATTTCTTTCTTCTTTGTCATTCATATCATATATCATATTTTTACTTTATCTTTTTTTTTCCCTCTCTTCTCTTCATCTATTTCCACATATCGAAATATCACATGTGAACAAAATAATATTCTTTGGGACGGTACCCAAGACTTCACCCTGGTGCAACTAGCAAAAGTGCAAAACTACAGTGTAGGCATTGTGTAGTGAAACTGACATAATCAGAGATACCTGGGATGCAATTATTTTTGCAATAAAAATAAAATAAATATATGGACCAAACATTAATAAATTTATTTGGAGGGGCCATGCTGAAGAGGATGTCTCAATCAAAGACCAAGAAAATACTCTTGAAGAAAAGACTCCGAAAAGTAAGGGCTCTGAAGATTCAGCTGATCAGTGTTAGCAAAACAAAATGCAGTTTCAAAATCATCTGTCATGATCCCTTCATATATGCTTGCAAAGCTCATATCTCCACATGAGCTTGCTTGCAAATGCTTTTCACCTTCTTCCTCACCAATTGACTCTGAATTTTCCTTTGGTTCCTTAGGGACAGTTTGTGGATCAGATGCATGAAACTTGCTTTTTCCCTTGTTAACACCAAGCTTCTTGCTTAAATGAGTGTTCCAATAGTTCTTCACTTGGTTGTCTGTTCTCCCTGGAATTCTCCCAGCAATCAAAGACCACCTAAACAGAGCAATGCATTAGTCAATTGTGCAATGTGTGTACTGAATATGCCTCAAAATTTTACTGTGTAACTTGTTAAAAAGAAGTCTATTATTAATAAACCATATTTTGACTATTGACATTTAGTACATGTTAATTATAGTCTTATAATAGAACATGCTAAAAACTGATCCACCAATTAATCATGATTTTACGAATAATATTCATCATGCTAAAACTTATTTGAAGATAAATCGTTTTATCTTGTGAATCATGATTTTTCGATCCAGTGTAGACAAAGCCTAATTACGATATGTTTCTTATGTGCTAAACTTAATATGAACACACCAAAAGAACTCGTTTAGTAGGCAAAACTTATACTCATACTCACTTTTTTCCCCCTCTTTTCTTTCCTAATAGATCACACTTATCACTATTCTTGCCTCTCTAGCTGTAGCTAGATTCAGGCAGTTGGAAAAAAATGAAAAATCTTATCACAAATGGATTAATAATTTTATTTACAAAATTTAAGTAAAATCAAATGTGAAACTAATGGAATTTCCAACACACATCTTATTCTAGTAATTGTACGTTTAATACATTTGGGTGTTTTATGTCGAACATCAAGAGATGTACGAACCTGTTTCCAAGGAGCTTGTGGAGGCGAATAACAAGATCTTCTTCATCTTGTGAGAAGCCCCCACGCTTAACATCAGGACTCAGATAATTCATCCACCTCAATCTGCAACTTTTTCCACTTCTCTTCAACCCTGCTACAATAAGAAACTCAGAATGATGAGAGATATATACAAAACAGAGAAACATGAAACATGTAATTAAGACAAATATACCTGTAACTTTAGCTATGCGATTCCATTTCCCCATTCCATGTTCCTTGACATAACTCATTAGAACTCTGTCTTCATCCACATTCCAGAACCCCTTCTTATATCCATGTTCACCTCCTCCCATTATTGTTGCTCTCAAGCGCAGTTTTGTTTCTGTTCTGTGTGGTCTTCTTCAGTGTTCAGTTTCAAAACAAGGTATGTTATGACTTATGAGTGCAATTTATAAAATATATACCATGGCCCCACATTTTCTAGGCATCTTTTCAAGAGAAAATGAGAATGACATATATTGTTTTTATCTTATTTGATTGTGGAAAGAATATACGGAGTTGAGGGAAAAAACAGAGTAGGATGCAAGGCAGAATAATTCCGTTTTTTACTCCATAGATCAATAATTAGAATTATTTATTAAAAACAAAATAAAAGCTATGTATATTAATTTCTAACCCTCTTTCAAAAAAAAATATTAATTTCTAACCCACTTATTTAAGACATTATTTTTTACGGAATTTTAAACATTATTGATCCACCTATTTCATTTGGAAGTGTTGTGCGTCGGGGAAAATTTACCTTTTTTTTAACAAGTTCAGCGGAATGCTCTTCTCAACAAATTGGAGACGACATCATTATAACCTTGCTCACAGTGCAGTTTGTAGTAGGTGTGGCGCTAAGGTGGAGGATTTGGATCACTTGTTCTTCTATGGCAGTGATGCATCAACCAGAGTTTGGTAGTATTTTATGTCGTCTTTGTCTGCATTACCGAGTATTATTTTTTTCTCAATATACTTGTTTTCTCTTCTTTCACATTGGTGGTGGTTTTTTTATTTTTTACTTTAGAAGTGGAGGAATAATAGTGTACTTGCAAACCTACTCTTCAAATATATTTTTTTTAGAACAAAAGATAGTTATTATTAATAGAAGAATATATGAGAACAACCCTCTCATAGTTGGCAAGATAGGTAATAAAGAGCTTACAATTGCAAATAAAAAACCCCTACATGGTCAGCCTCATTAAAACCTTTCAAGGGAAAACCCAGTGGGAAAAATCCAGGAGAGGAAAAAGAGTGTTGGACCATAAGCTAACAAATATTCATCACTATTCAACATCGTCGGACTTCACCATGTACTGGTGTGGCTGCGAAGACCAGCATCGTTGTGAGTACAATGGTTGTGCCTTATGTTAATGGTAGTTAGCTTCTTGTTTGCAATAGAGTGGGTATTTTGTTCGATCATCGTGACTCTACTAGGCGTTGGTTGACGAGTTTGTCAGCTTATCTTGGTAAGGGAGATCTAGTCTATGTGAAGTTGTTAGCGGTGGAGAGGAGTGTTCTCCGTATTTGGGAATTAGAGCATAGAGAGGTTATGTGTGCGTAGGATATTGTGGATTTACTTAGTAACAATGTGGATGTGTGTAATCCATGGTTGAGGAATGATATTGAGCGAATCAAAGACAAGTTTAGTTGCTTCCCGTGAGTGGAATACATTGAAGGATGCTTTAATTCGAGAAACTTCGCTTGAGGAGTCTCCTATGCATATCTAGCTAGAAATTCCCTCTTCTTTGACTCTCTCAAGTAAGTATTATACTCTCAAACAACTTAATACTCATTTCCACTAATCAAACACTCACTCATTGATTAGTTCAAACTCATATGAGTTTACTAAAAATATGAGTCTCACTTCCAATTTAGTTGCACCCACGTGAATTTCAACCAATCAATTGGAAAATGTTAAAGTATGAGTGTTGGTAACACTTCACAGTTATATATCACACCTAACTATATTAATATTTTCTCTCTTCTCTTCATTTCTTTCACCAACTTATTTAGATATAAATACTCCATTATGATATTAATAGTAATAAGTAGACACCATTTTTATGGCGACACCAGTATAACTTGCAATTTATGTATGTTTCTAACCGCCACAAATTACAATATTTATTTATTTTTATAAACTTTGCAAAATAAACTCTACTATTTATGGCATTCAGAAATAACCACAAGATACACTGCTGGTGTGTAAAAAATGGGGTTTTCAATCATTTTCAGTAGTAGTGATGTTTACTAAACATTTTTTTTGAAAGCAAAAGATATATATTATTGAATAAGATTTCATAAGAATAACCCTCTCACAAATATGACAAACCAACAAACCCAACCAAACAAAAACAAAATCATCCTAAAGACCACACCTAGGACACGTGTCTTGTTAAAACCTTCATAGGAAAAACCCATTGAGAAAAACCCTAGGGAAGAAAAAATAGTACAACATCCCCTAAATGTGCCTTTGAAACTCTCTAATCAAAAACCTGTCCAATAAGACATAAAAACTCAAATCTAACCAAAATAATCCAACAAAAAACAATCCTAACAACGCCACTGAAACAAACAAGGCGAAAAGAAAACAACCCAAACCACAAAGAACTAAAGCCTCACAGGGACCCATACTTATCAGGGTGAGTACGTCTGAGATGTTGCACACATCCTTCAATGGCCTCCTCATCAAAACCATCCCAAACAAGACCAAGCTCTTTGCCAACTGTCCACATCTTCTGAGCGCGCTCATAAACACAATCCTGAGACTGAGAAGGAGACATACCCACAGGATCCACCCTACCAGACGCAGTATCAGACACACCTGAAGCCTCTCCAACCTCAGAGCCAACAACCTGAAACCTTTGTTTTTTCCTTCCCCTCTTAGCGACTTTCCTAGGCCTGCCTCTTTTTCTCCCAACAGAAAAACCTGGGCCCTTAGAGGGCTCCTTCTCCACAGAAGGAATACGGGAAAGAGGCTCAAACCTTGAGAAAATCACATCAAGGGGAACCACCGAGGGATTAGGGTGGTGCGACACACGACGTTGATCAAGTGAAACCTATGGAGCCTCCAAAAACGCCGCCTCAGAACTACCTAGATCATGAACCAACTCGAGGTCATAACCAACAGCTAGTCCACCACTCAAACCTGTATCTACCGAAAACAAAAGCGCACCAGAAGAACCACCACGAAGAACCACATCTGGAATAGACAAAGTATCACGCCTCTCAAAAGACGCATAGTCCCCACGCCGTAAAGCATCAGTCCTCGCCTCAAAATCCTTCAAAACAGCATAGGTAGCCAAACCCCCATAGGTAGTCCAGTCCATAATATCCAACACGACAGAAGAATCAGGCCCGACATAAAATTGACCTCACCATCAATGATAAACTGATACGAATCACCTACTCCTCGGACCAAACACAAATCAACCAGAGACTTCTCGAACAAATCCAAAAACGAAGAATCGTCATACTCATTCATCGATAAGTTGCCCACGATGTCAGACACAACTAACATCTCATTATAAGGGAAATCAGAAGCACATGCACTAACACAGGTTTCTGGGAAAAGAATATCATCTGGAATCCGCTCTGGTAGAACCCAAGGCCTAAGCTTTGTACACACGACTGCATCTCCATCAGGGACCAACAAAGAAGGAACACCAAAACCACATGACTCACCATGTTTATCCCTAACAGACTACCATATTCACACCAACAAACCCATAATCTGCCGCAGCCAAAGCTGACACGTTCTCCACCTCCATCACAGTAGGCTCCGCCTCCAACACCATACTGCAGAATATATATGCTGTGTTTAATCCTATGTCTTTTTCTATTTTCCCATAGTAAAAGCTTTCACCGTACCGTTTCAGATGCAGCAAGTGTGTCTAAGAAATAAGTAGGGGTGTACAAGGGACGGGTTGGGACGGGTTTTGGTTAACCCTAACCCGGCCCTAAATATTGACCGGGTCAATTCTTAGACCCTAACTCGTCCCTAGACCCGAAGCCACCCGACAATATGCGGGTCCAACTTAGGACGGGTCTATGTAGGACGGGACCGGGTTGGCCCAAGGGACAATAAATCTAAGAGTATTTGATACTAATTGTAAAATTTAAAGATAATAACATACTAAAAGAGTTATAAGTGAGAACTATTTTTTAGAAGAAAGAACTTGAAATTATCCAATTCTTGCATAATCTATGCCATAATCTATTGCACTTGAGAGGTTCACATTTTGTTTGATATATTTGCACGTGTCACTCATTTTATTTGATCTCTCTTCACTTGTCTCACATGTGCATTACATGATTTTCTCTTATTAAAGCATGAAAGTGTCCATCTTTTGACCAACGTTTATTTAATTCATAAGTTAGATATTAAACATTTTCATCTCATCCACATGGTAAGATAAATTTGAGCACCATCTATCACATTTTGACCATTATAACAAATTGAAATCTTGTAAAATGTATATGTGGGACGGGCCGGGTGGCCCGAGTGCCAACCCGAACCCGACCCGACCCGAAGCCGGATAACTCTATGATCAACCCTAACCCGACATCTTTTAATGATCGGGCCGGGTTCAACCCGGCCCTAAAGGCTTGGGCCGGGACGGGTTGGCGGGTAGAGCCGGGTCTTGTACACCCCTAGAAATAAGGACCATGGTCACTGATTCAGTGGTAACATTAACTACCATTGGTACACTATACAGTACACGACAAGCGTTGTATAATTTGTTTTCTGGCCTAAAGTTTTTGGTTACCTGCATGATCATTAATTACTAATAGTAATGATTGTGGCCACCAAAAAAGAACTTAGCTATTGCCAAGGGAGACAGGGTGAAGGGGCCATGGATTCTTACCCTGGATGCTGACGAAGAAAAGTGAGGAATGAAGAATCTGTGGTACCCATATGCGTCATGTCCTTCGCGATTCCTCCTAGAATAAAACATCACTAGTTTGGTCCCAGAAAAAAGTGTAGTTATCAAATCATTTTAGTTATGATTTATGAAAAAACTTTTTCACTAAAATGTCTAAAAAGTATAAATTTTATCTGTACTTAGTTCCTAATAAAAGTATAAATTTTCATTTATATTGTCGTTTAAGATCAATATTCAAACTTCTTTATACCAGTAGAAGAGATATTGACCCACCGACCCAAACAATGAAAACATTTGTGTTAGTGTCAATTCATTTTAGCCAAATAAAGTGCCGAAGAAAGGAAATGGTTTTTAAAAATTACGGGATAAAATTTCGGTAATTGTTATTCAGACCCCTCATATATTTATTTCAATCCCTTTAAAGTACAAAAATACTAAAATGCCCTTAATGAAAAAAAAATTATAAAAATTTCTCACCCCCTCCACACATTCTCTCTCCTCTTTCCTCCACCGACACCACCACTGTCACCACCACCGTCACCACCACCACCACCGTCACCACCGCTGTCACCATCATCACCACAAAACACATCCTTCATCTTCTCCTCTCTCTCTCTCTCTCTCTCTCTCTCTCTCTCTCTCTCCTCTTTTATGCTGTTACAGTTCGTTTTTAGAAGTTTTTTTTTCTACAACCTATCGCACTTTGAAAGTGCGACCCTAACACACTTTCAAAGTGAGACAACTATCTCACTTTCAAAGTGAGACACCAAAGTGAGTCAGCTGTCTCACTTTGAAAGTGCATCAATTGTCTCACTTTGAAAGTGAGACAGCGTTAGGTGTGATAGGGGTCGCACTTTCAAAGTGCGTTCGACAGGGTATTTTTGAATTTCTGAAATAGTTTTGGGTACAAATAGTTGTGGGGGTGGGAGTGAATAACAATTCCCTAAAATTTCACATTAGGCTTTAAAAAGTAAATCATAAGTGGACCACACATCTTTCACCCAAAACCTTAAGGCAATGGGTGTATGGGTCCTCATACTTATAAACCACTCAAACTTATCATTATCTTCGAATGTGGGACTTACTCACACTTGATACACAACAATCTCCCCCTCAAGTGTGAGTCCATCCCAAACGAAAGTTGGGCTTGTACTCATACAGAACCTCAGAGGTCGTCATTGTGGGCTTGTGCTCCTGAGTCTCAGGCGCCCATGGCCCATGGTCAAACAACCATCGACTCTAATACAATTGTTGGGCCAAACAAAGGAGATGATTTTTAAAACATGGAGGATAAAATTCTACATTTGTCTTTAAAGAGCAAAACATAAGTGGACCAAATATCACATCTTTGTTAGACCAAGATTTGGTTATGTTGTACATCTCTAGGTTTTGATGATAACGAGTATATATTTAGCGTATGAACAACTTTGGTACTCTAACGTTTGTCCTTTGTGTGTTTGACAATCAGGTTCTGATTCTGATTGAAAGTGAAATTCATCAGAAGATAAAGACCAAAGATTGACCAATAATCCTCTTCTGCACTCACTACGTTCTAATGAACGGTACTTTATTGCTTTAGATGTTCTGAAGATAAAAGCTTTGATGATGGGTTCTGAAGAATCTAGTGCTGAAGACTCTGAAGACCAGAAGTTATGACTGAACGGTTAAAGACTTGAAGATTCTGAAGACCCAAAGAAAGTTGGCTCTGAAGACCAAGTGCTTCTACTCTGAAGACCAGAAGTTCTGAAGTGAACGGTCCAGATACTGAAGACTTGAAGTTCTAATATCCAAGCATCCTCGTGACTCTGATTAGAAGCATCACAAGTTCAAATTTGAAGCGTCTCTGAAGATCAGAAGTCAAATGCAAAAGGCAAGGGTCACTATCAAATAGTACAATCGCAGTGTACTATCCTGACCGCCACCTAACGAGGATCAGCCTTTGTACAATATGGAAATTCCAGAAGTATCCTCCAACGGATAGAATTTCACATTGGAAATATCACTCAAGGCTTGGAGTATATAAAAGCTGGAGAAAGGAAGAAAATGAAAAAAAACTCATTGCAATCAAATTACTATTGTAAGACCCTCAATTTATTAAATAAATTATTATGAAATAATTATATTATTACTATAATAATATATCAAATTGCTTGATCATTGTCCGTCGCCTGTTTTTCGTGAATTGATTGTTGTTGACTGATTATTTGTCGTTGAAAATTGTGAAAGTTCAGATGCATGATGTGAGGAATTTCTTGTGATTAATATCAATTATTGTTGAGGTTGATGTTGGCTTTGTTGTTGGTTAGATATTGAATAACAGAGTAGGATTTACTTCTGTCATTAGTCGGTTGTCAGTACAATGACAAAAATGAACTTTTACTAGAATTGGACTTAGGATAATTATTTAATTAATTATGTAAGTCATAAAAATAAAAATAAAATAGAAGTAACTCTATTATTTCTGTAATTTTCGAGATAAATGACTAGGAGAGAGAAAAGTGGGTTAAAAGTTTAATTTGAAATTGTTTAAGGGTTTTTCCATAGAATTAGATTAAATCTTTTAAAAACTGAAAAAGGTGATATAATTTTTTTTTTGAAAGGAAGGTGATATAAAATTGAAATAAATTTAAGTTGGGTTTGATATAGGCTCAAAATAAATTATTTTATATTAAATAATAAAATTATTTAAATAATTCGTAATTATTTAATTTTAATGATATTAAGGTAATTTAAAGACTATATTATTAGCATATCTTAGAAAAATTTGGAATTTGGGTTAGTAAAAATGGTAGATAATTTCAGAAGATAACCAAAATTATTTTGGAGTGAAAAATTGGTTAAATTCAAAAAAAAAAATTAGTGATTAAATTCAAAAATTTATTGCTTAAGTTTTGACTCAAAACTTAAGCAAAATAGGAAATTATGATTTGAAAATTTTTAGGAGACTTCAAGAAGGTAAGGGAAACATGGGAGAATGAATGCGATCAACTTGTAGGGTTAAGGGAATTTATTTTCAGAATTTACCCTTTTATTTTAATTAATTTCATCAAGTTAAGGTTTAGTGGCTTGAAGGACATGCAAGCAGGTTAACTTGGTTCTAGAACTTTGGAGGAGCTTCTAGACAAGTGTTATAACCTTAGAAAACTAAATGGAAGTCAGTCATATCTAATGTTTATTTAATTAATTAGTTAGGGAATATTCTAGATATAAGTTGTTGAGTTATATTTAGTAATTCAAAAGAAATGAGGAAGAGAATGAACCAAGACTAGGGTTTAGGGAAATGAGAGTTAAAAACATAAAAAGAAAAAAAAATCACCCTCATATGATGGGTTGGTCAAGCTCTTTAAGGGGGGTGGGTTGGTGAACCTCTCCTATGAATAGAAACTCAGTCAGAAGGCTAAAATCATATAACTCAGTAGCTGCTTCCCTTACTAGAAAAACTACACTTGAGACTCATCAATCTCAAGTGCTCCTTCTTCCTTTTGGTTGCTGAAACCTCCTCCTTCCCTTGGTAGTTGATAGAACTTCTTCAATTCCCCCAATTTTCAAGGTCTTTCGTCTTATGCGCTATAACCTCAGGAGGTAAGGGTAGCTTCTTTCTTAGTGCGTGAGTCTGTCTGATTTTTATTTTCTTGCATGATACGTGAAGTGAAGGTGTTTAAGGCGTTGAATTAATTGAATAATTGTCTTGGTTGTTGTTGTTTTCTCTATATTGATAACATGCTTTCTTTTGTTGAATCGTTGTTGGGCGAAATATTGATTAAATGTTGTTTTTGGAAAATTAATGGAATTAACCTTGTTGTTGGTTGTTGTTTGACTAAGGGGATGGACCTTAATATTGTGGTGGGTTGTTGGGTTAAGGGGACAGACCTTAATCTTGTTGTTGGTTGATTAAGGGGGTGGGCCTTAATCTTATTGGTGATATTCTGATATCTTATCTTTAATTTGCAGATATATTGTTATTTTGTTTTAGTATTTGAACATGTTGTGATTTTTTAAATATTGAAAATATAATGTAAGTAGATTAAATTTTGAAGATAAATTTAATTTGTTAAGGTGGTTGCTCTTTCAAATTTCGAACTCATGTGAGTTTGAAATTCGTATTGGGATAGGTGTTTGTTGTTGATTTTTTTCGGAGCTAACCCTTAGTGTTTGCTACTTGTCTATGTGGGCGCTTAACGTTTTACTTTATGAGCCGTAAGTGGTGAAGTCTGAATTTCTTGACGACAAGGAGTCGATGACGAGGCTTTGGAGCGGTGTAGAAGGAAGGCTTGCAAAGCGAGCGGTTTGAATAATGGATATCTTTAAACTTGAATTTTAATCTCGCCGAACGTCGATATTTTGTTGGATTTTGAATTACGCTAGCGATTATTTAGGATTTTAATCGGTTTATCTTATTATCTCTATATGGTTATTAAAGTTATGCTTAGATATTATCATTTGCTAAAGTTTGAAAATCAAACGATTAAATGATCAATTTTGAAAATTGAGATAACCTAGTCAACCGGATTTTGAACTTAATGGATGATTGAATTGTTTTGTAAATGATTTGAAAATGTTATCAAAAACCTTATTTGAGTTCAAGTAAGAACTCGGGTTGCTCTGTCTAAGGAAAGAAGGGCTTTCAATGAGGCATTGTGCCCGACCAGCTTATCTGGGAACTTCTCGGGCCATTGCTTGGGTGATGATGGGCCTTTGTTTTTGAAATATCACCCTTTGGAAAAAAGAAAAAAGAAAAAAAAAGCCCGAGTTAGTCCCCTTAGGGTTACTAATGTTACCCCTGATTGAGAAATTGGGGCGTTACAACTATCAGCGAATACCTTAGTAATAATTTTCTTCATTGTTCTAAATTGTTTACACCTTGCTTGTTTTAGAAGCACTCTTTGTAAACCCAAACTTTGATCATATTGTTTGTATTTCCTTAAGGGACCGGTTAGGTCAGGATCCTTGAGAAGACTAATTAAGACTTGTGTGTCTTAGTGGTTGTTAGTTCTTAGGTGTGTTAGTCACTTAGCAAGTTGTGCTAGTGCAGTTGTAACAATCTTTGATTAGTGAATTACCTTCATTCAACGAAGGAATAAATCACCTTAACGGGTGGACTGGACATAGCTTGAGGATTTGTTCAAGTGAACCAGGATAAAATCACCGTGTGCTTTTCTCTTTATCCTTTGCACCTTTTATTCTTTGCTACCGAGAGATTTGCATGAAACTTCAAAAGGAAACGTTTTTTGCAAAACCTTATTCAAACCCCCTCTTTCTAGTGTTTTTCATGCTTTCAATCTTTCATCCAAAACCTTAAGGCAATGGGTGTATGGGTCCTCACACTTATAAACCACTCAAACTTATCATTATCTTCCAATGTGAGACTTACTCACCTTGATACACAACAGCCTCGCCACAGCTCCGCCATACAGGGCCGGCCCAACACTACATGAGGCCTAAAGTAAACTTTTAAAGTGAGACCTTTTTTAGGACATTTTTTACTTAGTATTAATGTTTGGTTTTTTGGGGCCTTTTTGACTTAGTAAAAAAAAAATTAAGGCCTTTTTTACTTTGTAAAAAGAATTTTTTTTAGGCCTAAAGCCCTTGCTTGGGTGGCTTTCACTACTAAAAAAACGCGAATTACCGACGGAAAAAAATCCGTCGCCATTAGCGACGGATAGCGACGGAATCAGCGACGGATAGACGTTTTGAAAATAAATATTCAATTTTAAAATTTAGCGACGGTTTTAGCGACGGTTTTTTTCTCTCGTTGGTTTTCCGTCGCAAATTCCCTCGCTAATTTCATTTTATTATTTTATATTGTAAATTAGCGACGATTTTGTACTGTCGCTGTTTACCTCTCGTCGCTATTTCCCTCGGTAATGTTTGTAAGAAGTTAGCGACGGAATAATGACATAATTTCCGTCGCTAAATATATTGTTTTTAAAAATAAATTGTTTTCTCCAGGATTCGAACCTAGGTCTTGCTTGTCAAAGGGAATTATTTAGCCATTTGAACTACTTGATATTTTGTTTGTTATGCTTTGAAATAAATATATATGACTTGATAAAGACTAATAGGTTAAAAGACACTTTACCAATCTCATTCTCTTTAGCACAGACAACTGAAGCAATCGATGGAAACCTCTCGACTGAAACCTTTCGACTGAAACCACCATTCCTCACGCTCGCTAGCTCCACCGTTGTCGTTCCCTTTCACCATAACCACCGTTCCTCACGCTCGCTAGATCCTCCGCCGGAGTCAGTGGTCAAATCCACAGTATGCGGTGGTGAATGGGTTTCCCTTCGCGTGTCCGCCGCTCGTCGCTCACAAACCATCATCCTCCATCGCCAGTTAACAAGCTTAAGGGAAAAGTCTGAACCGTCATCCTCCATCGCCAGAGCTTAAGGAGCAACAAAAGGTATGATCGATTTTTTAGGGTTTTTCACTTTAGTTTCTACTGAGTACTAGAGAGTGATAGGGTTTCTAAGGGTTTTTATTTGGGTGAACCAGGTTTTTGCCACTCTCTTATACTTGAATCTTGCATTGGAAAATGCTTTACATTTGGTTTCTCAGAGTGTGCTTTGCTTTGTTTGCTTGATGTTTTATTATGCTCGTTCTGATTTAGCCTATTACAAGTGGAGCAATTGAATTGGGTTGATGAATGACTAAGATAACTCTTGAGCAATATTGGGTTGATGATAGCTAGATAGACACCTTGGTTCAATGCCTGATAATAGGAAAATAGTTTTGCACACCCATCCAACTTATGTTATACCAGGAAACTTGTCTAGTGATTTGCTTTTTCTTGATCTGTGTGATATTATTTTTCCTGATGCTTGAATAGTTGAAGACCATCTAGGCATCTATCAGTTATCACAGTGCTCAAGTGTTACCCACTTACCCCTAATCTTGTAACAAACTTCTAGAGTCACGGGGTTACACCATACTCAGTTTTTTTAAGTGCTTGCCTGAAAACCAGTTTATATCAGTATGAATTCATAAATTTAAGAGCATATGCAGATATCCACATAAAGACACCAACTTAGTAGACAAGCTTGAACCATTGATGAGAAATTAAATGCTTGTATTTACTTGTCTATTTCACGACTAACATGTGCCTCAGAAAATTTCCAACTGCTACGAGCTTTCTCTATGCATAGTTATACCTTTCATGGCATTTCATTATCTTCTCCATGTTGTTCAATGTTAAAGTATACTCAAAATAAAATGGAAATTACAAATTTAGTTCTCAAAATATATCCTCAAGTTAATTTATTATTGATCTATAACCAATCTGAAAAAGACCAAAGTCTCACACCAAGCTTAAAAAATTGTAGTGCACCTCTCAAGGGAAAATGTCTTTGAGTCTTGCCACCGCTCTCCACCGTTCGCCGGCGACGCTTTGATTCTGCTAGTGAAAATCGTGTACAGAAGGTTTTACTCTTCTGAATTGATTCAATTCTTACTCAATTTTGAGTAATTGTTAATTGAATTGCTTGAATTTGAGTTGACTGTGAATTTGCGCAGGGTTGAAATTGCATTATCAGTTTTCTTGGTGGGTTAGCGTTCCTGAATTTTCCGAGAGGTAGAGATTCCACTGGTGCTTGTTAGTTTCTGTGTTGTTTGAATTAGTAACATGATTAGACTCTGATAAATTTTTCAATTTTTTTTGGGTTTTGATTTTTTTTTTATCAAATTCTGGGTTTGGCATGCTTTTGTATTGTAATTGTGTGTTTTTGGTTTGGGGAATTGGGTGAAATCTGTTTTCTCTGTTCTAAGAGTTCAGATTTTGCCATTTCTCAAAGCAAATACACTTTGATCCTGGTGTTGTATGGATAAAGCAGCATCTCGAACCATATCACGCACCTGATTTTATTCTTGTACATACCGGATGAGTATTACTTTAACTCCTTGTCCTGGGCAATCACTTGATTTTGTGGGAATTGGGATGATTAAGCACAGTGCTACAATTGTTAACAACATCTGTTATGGGATTATAAATTTGTAATGATATTTATGGCTTGTCTATGGTGCTCTGCACATAGCTGTTTAAAGGTAAAGGTAGTCTTTAGTCCTCACATGTCAATGAACTAGACAGCTCTGGCTGGCTGCCTTGCTGCATTCTTGATTTTGTCCCATTTCATTGTCCTGGCTTTCATACATACATGGCTTAGATGTTTCTCATTAGAGTTGATTCTTGATTAGCAAATGCAGGATAAATTTTTTCTCCTTTTGGATGTGTACTCATGTTGTAATGCTATTTTATTTTGTATTAGGCTATGAATTTCATTGGTTATGCATTTTTTCTTCAAAACATTTGGTGAAGCATTGGACAAGACTCAGACCGTCATTTGGAATGGACCAATGGGTGTGTTTGAGTTTGATAAGTTTGCAGTAGGAACAGAGGTATGAATGATTTGGAATTTATGAAAAGTTCACCTTATAAATCATCCACCATTTCTGAACGTTCTTGCAAAATTGCTTCACTGTGAAGAACTGCTAATCATTTATTTGTTTTCTGAACCTGGTCCCTTCATAAGCGTGACTTATATTTATGATTCAAGAGACTATTATTATTAGCTGCATAATCTAACCAGTTGATTTATGAATAGATCTTCAATCTTACAGCAACTTGGGTAATCTTTTATGGTTAACAAATTATGTATGACTTGGTATCAGAAAAATTATGTATAGAAGTTAACATATGGTATTGCTGTACAAGGTTAAAAAAGAAGCATGATATGATCATTAAATCAAGATAGCTTGCTTAGAAGTTAACATATGGTATTGCTCTTCTTATCTTGCCATAAGTTTATTGATGTGAAGGCTTACCGGTTAGTTCTTCTTGTAGATGCTGCTGTTGCCATAACCAGAACACCAAGCCAAGAGGAACCAGTACAACTTTTAATATCAAGGTTTTTTTCAATTATAGTTATTCTCAATTGTTATAATATGTTTTAACTATGCTGTATAATATGGTGAAAACTGTGATGAGGTTATTCTCAATTCAGTATGTTGTATTGTTATAATATAGTTATTAAGCCTATGCTGTATAATTATTAGAGTACAGAAGTGTAAGCCTATGTTGTTTTCAGAATATGAACTTGTTAGCATATTGTTAGGATGTGTTGCATTGAGTAAAGAAAGTATAGAGTTTCATTGACTGAATTAATACGTATTGATTGATTATTTTGTTTGTGTGTTAGAAGCATGGATGTGCCTGAAAATAGGAGATGGATGGATAATAGGTTGGATTGTGATAGGCATGTGACTGCAGAATTCATTATAGGAATTAATGATTTTATTAAGTATGCTTGTGAACAAGATCAATTTGTTGCCGGAGGTCAGAAAATAAGGTGCCCTTGTAAGAAATGCAAGTGCATGAGATTTCAAGAAACAGACTTGGTGAAAGTCCATCTATGTATGAAAGGTTTCATGACTAATTATTACCATTGGACAAATCATGGAGAACCTATTCCTCAAATCCCCCAATGGTTGATGATCACTCTTACTACGGTAATAGTGGGCCAAGGGAAATGTATAATACTTATGAGCAGTTGGTGATGGATGCTGCTGGACCAGTAGTTGGTAACTATCTTGAGCAAGAGGACATGATGACCGAAGATCCTAACCCTGAAGCATCTCAATTCTTTAATTTGCTGAACGCCGCAAATTCTTCTCTGTGGGATGGTTGTGATAAATATTCTGTGCTGTCAGCTTCTCTAAAAGCCCTAAGTTTGAAGGCAGACTATGGTTTATCTGAGGGGTGCTTTAATGAATGGGTGCAATTTATGGGTGATGCAATGCCCGATGGTAATTGTATGCCTAAAAATTTATACCATGCGAAGAAATCAGTTGCTAACTAGGGCTAGCATGTGCGAAGATTGAATGTTGTCCGGGTGGTTGTATGTTGTATTATAAAGAAGATGAGATGCTGCAAAGTTGTCAGTTTTGTAAGGAGAAGCGATATAAAGAGGTAAAGAAACAATGTAAGGTAAAGTTGGTGCCGCTGAAAAATATGTGGTACTTCCCGCTTGTTCCAAGGCTACAACGATTGTATTCTTCAACACAAACAGCTAGTCAAATGAGATGGCATCATGAGCATCACAGGGATCCAGATATCTTGTCTCATCTATCATATGCAGAAGCTTGGATTCACTTTGATAAAGTCAAGGAGAACCTTTCTTTTGCTAAGGAACCCCGAAACGTAAGATTAGGCTTATGTTCTGATGGCTTTGCTCCATTTGACATATCGGGAAAGAAATATTCTTCTTGGCCTGTGATTATTACTCCATATAATTTGCCACCATGGATGTGTATGAAAAGAGAGTTCATGTTCCTAACCATTATAATTCCTGGGCCTTCTGCTCCAAAAAAAAAGTATTGATGTGTATTTGCGCCCCCTTATATATGAACTGAAAATGTTGTGGGAGGATGGAGTTATGACTTATGATGTCTCCTTGAAGAAAAATTTTTTGATGAAGGCGGCTGTGATGTGGAAAATCAATGACTTTCCTGCGTATGGTATGTTAAGTGGTTGGATGACAATGGGAAAACTTGCTTGCCCGGTTTGTATGGAGCGCTCTAAGGCATTTTCTCTTGCATATAGTCGGAAGGTCTCTTGGTTTGACTATCATCACCAATTTTTACCAGAAGATCATGAATACAGGACATGTAAGAATTAAATTTACAAAAAGTAAAGGTGAGACCTCAACTACTCCACGAAGGTTGACGGGTGAAGAAGTGTGGGAAAGAGTTAGACATTTACCGAGTATGGAGGAATCAAAGGAAGATCATTCACGAGGATATGGGGTAGAGCATCATTGGACTAAACGAAGTATATTTTGGGAATTGTCATATTGGAAAACTCTTCTACTCCCACATAATATTGATGTAATGCACACTGAAAGAAATGTTTTTCTCAATATTTTGTACACTGTAATGGACACCAAAGGGAAAACAAAGGATACCTTCAAGTCTAGGAAGGACTTGGAAGAATATTGTATGCGTGGAGGTTTAGAAGTACAACAAACTGAGAATGGCAACTTTTTGAAACCAAAGGCACAATATGCATTAACCAAACAGCAAAGACTAAGTGTTTGTGAATGGGTTTCAGATCTTAAGCTTCCAGATGGTTATGTTTCCAATTTGGCCAGATGTGTTGATAGGAGTGAAGCAAAGTTGTCTGGCATGAAGAGTCACGATTGCCATGTATTCATGCAGCGGTTGCTTCCAATAGCATTCAAAGCTTTACCGAAGCCTATTTGGAACACACTTACTGAATTTTCCCAATTTTGGAGAGAAATTACTTCATCATTGTTGATGGAAAGTAAATTGCACATTATGGAGGAAAACATTCCAATAATTCTGTGCAAATTAGAGCAAATATTTCCCCCAAGTTTCTTTGACTCAATGGAACACCTCCCAATTCATTTGGCATATGAAGCAAGTCCTGTCCAGTACAGATGGATGTATCCGTTTGAGAGGTTAGTGCATAATCATATCTTATCTCTTTGAAAGTCATTATTTCTTTTTCTCTAAGATCGATCTTCAATTTTCTTAATAGGTTTATACGAACATTAAAACAAAAGGTAACAAACAAGGCTCGTGTAGAAGGCTCAATTGCCAAAGCGTATTTGCTGGAAGAGATGTCTACATTTGCTTCATATTATTATCCTACTGATGTTCCATCAAGGAGAACAAGGGTGCCACGGAATGATGGAGAAGGCTCATCTGAGAATCCGCCATTGTCTATTTTTAATCATCCAGGTCGTAGTTATGGAAAATGTATCACCTCTACCTTGAATGATAAGGAAATGGAAGCTGGACATTTGTATATTTTGTTGAATTGTCCTGAGGTGGTACCTTACATCAAGTAAGTCATTCCAAAACACAATATGATACATCACTTTTATGTGAAGTTGTGTTTAACTGGTGTGTTGCTTATGTAGCATATACTCAGATCTTCTACGAGAACTAGATCCAGAGATAAATGATGAAGACTTGGACAAACAAATTTCCATGAGGTTTCCTACTTGGTTGAAATCATATGTATGTGAAACTATTACTAATCTCTTCAAAAGTTTAGTCTAGCATATCTTAGGTTGTATTAACAAAATGATATATGTTTTAGGTGCTTGACTCAAGAAATCAAATTGATGATGTGCTTTTGAAGAGTTTGGCATGGGGTCCTCTTAGAAATGTCAAGAAGTGGCGTAATTATATTATTAATGGATACAAGTTTGTCACAAAATCACAAAATGAAGGAATGAGTACGACAAATTATGGTGTATGTGTTAGATGTGGGGAAAATGATTCAGTGGGCAATGATTATTATGGGATGTTAATTGACATTTTTGAGTTGGAGTACACTGGTAGCCCTACTAAGAAGGTGGTTTTATTTCAGTGTGATTGGTTTGATCCTAGCCCTCAAGGAACAAGGATTGATGCTTATGGAAATGTTGAGATTAAAAAATCTAGGAGATACCCAAGTTATGATCCATTCATACTAGCTCAACAAGCAGAGCAAGTGTACTTTTCATCCTATCCTGAAGGGCAACAAAGCTGGCTAGCTGTTATAAAAACCAAGGCGCGTAATGCCATTCAATTTTTGGGGAAAAATAAACCTGATGATGCTTATCAAGATGATGATGTACAAGAAATGCCCACAATGGTTGCAAATGACGATCTTGAGGAAATTCTTGTTGACATAGCTGATGAAGGAGAAGAATTACCATGGAACCAAATGGATTTGGAAGATTTAGAAGAAGATGAAGAAGAAATTGAATACTCAACAAGTAGTGAAGAAGAGGAAGAACTTATAGAAGAAGATGGGAATTCCGACTCTGACATGGAGTAGTCCCAAGTTTTTATGTCTTTCATGTCTTCTCTTTTATGTATTTCTAATGAACAATGTCATCTTTTATGTCTTCTCTTTTATGAACTTTATGTTCTCTTTTGTGTGTTTTCCCTTATGTATATTTTTATGAACAATGTGATATGTTGTGACATATTGTGTATTTTCTTATATTTTTCCTAGTTGGTTATAATTTGATATGTATGTAGATGGAAGACAGTGGTGGTAGAGGTTTTGGTAGAGGAAGAAATACTAATAGAAGTCTTGGCAAAGGTAGGGGAAGAGGGAGAGGTAAAAGGAATAGTACTATGGCAGCACCACCTTCTACTGGGGAATCCACACTACCTTCCACTACCCATGCAGCGCCTCCCCATTGTCAACCCACCGCAGATTCCACATCTAGTCATGATCCACTTGTTGGGCAATCCACACCACCTTCCACTACCCATTCAGCGGCTAGTCATGTTCCATCTGAGGATATTGGTAATCTTAGCGCTGATGGAAGAATGTTGATCCGTCCAGCTCCATCAAACGAGTAAGTTGTTACAATTTTGTCCTTATTTTTAGTAATAATCTTTATGTTGACAAGTTGTTTAACTTTGTTTCATAGGTTTGAGCCGTCCGGTATTGTCC
Source organism: Lotus japonicus (assembly GCF_012489685.1). Classification (NCBI taxonomy): domain Eukaryota; kingdom Viridiplantae; phylum Streptophyta; class Magnoliopsida; order Fabales; family Fabaceae; genus Lotus; species Lotus japonicus. The sequence goes on from NC_080042.1 coordinate 44,905,395, forward strand.
GCGAGATCATGACGATTATAAAAAGCAAGTTTGTAGGAAATTTGACAAGTTATGCAACAGCAAATAAGTTTGATCCAGACTTGACTAACATGTGGTTTAATGAATTTAAGGTATGAATATATCATAGTAGGGATTTTGATCACAATCTGCCTTCATATTTGTTTTACCAAATTTCCTTCTTGGAATATTTGTTATGCAGAGGAAGTTTAGATGGCTACCTGAGCATGACATCCAAATCCGGAAGTCTTTTGACCACAAAGCATCTACTGGGCTAGGGGACTCACTGTATAGGGTGCGTATTAAGAGAGATAGTGGAACCTGGATTCCCGAGCAAAACCGTAAGGTGATGGAACAAAAATGGAAGAAAGACGCCGAATGGAAGAGAAAGGCAGCAATAAATGCTAATAATAGAAAGTCATCTAGTGGTCCCCTACATATAGGAGGGTCCATTCCTTCATCTGAGCACTTTAGGAGATTAGTAAGTAACTCTTACCTTAATTTTTTTTTGAGACAAATAGTGTCTCTTGGATATGTGTGATAAGTTACAAGTTTACATTTTTTATGCAGGAAAAATCGAGTGAAAAGAAACCTGATAATTGGGAATTATTTGAAATCACTCACAAACTCAAAAATGATCCCACAAAATGGGTTTCCCCAGTAGCAGAGAAGATTGCGGTAAGTTACTATATCTTTGTTCTTTAATTAGCCATCTTTATCTAACATTTTGTGGGCTGCAATTATATGTTATAAGTTGCTGCAATTTTTGTGTTCCCTGCCTGTTTTTGGTCTAGCTACTGTTAGTTTTGCACAGCCCTTTTATAGGTGCAAAAATAGCTGCATGTATTTGACAGGCAGATTGTTTGTCATCCAAAACATGGCTGAGATGTTAATATCTAAACATGGCTGAGATTTTTCTAGTTGTCCAACTGCTGTAGTTTTCAGTTTTCATGATGTCTAATATCTAAATCTTATGTGAAGGTTGATTTTGAAACACAAATTGCTGCAAGAGACTCACAGGAGAATAAAGATGGTGCCCACAAAAAATCAAATGATGAAATCTACTTGGAGGTTGTTGGGGGTGCGAACAAGAAGGGGCGGATTTATGGATTAGGTGCAGAGGCTGTAAAGTTCAAACGTTCTAAGGCCACGTCATCTCATGGCGTCTCACCCTCAGAGTATGAGACAATGAGAAATCTTGTTTCTACTTTAACAGAGGAGAACAAGAAGCTAAAGGGAAAAATGGAGACATGATGAAAAATTTGCAAACTTGGACAGATTCTTGGTGTAAGACCCAAGTTTTTAAGCTTAGAATAAGTGGAAGAGATTTCCATTTACGATTAGGCTTGATGTATCGTGAAAGGAAACCTGAACAAGAGTTTACCAAATGAAATAAATTTATGAAGGAGAAAGTTCAGGAAAAGTCAAAGGATCGTATCGAAGTCGATAAAAGTTATAGCACGATCGTTATACGCTTAAACCTAGGTCAGAAACCCTAGTATATAGCTAATTTTCACTTTTAGGCACGACGGAAGTTAATTCCAAAAATCTTCAGAGAAATGTTAGAACTTCTCTTTTTCCATATATCACAATTGTTTCGAGGCGAAACTCTAGGATCTACGAACGTCCGATTCCAATCATCGGAAGTTTGCCGAAACCTAATCCCTGGTATTTCAAAACCCTAGAATTTCTCGACGATGAAGACTTTTTCTATTCAGAGCTTCAAATGAATATTCTACACGCGTACACCCATTTCTCTTGATGATTTCAATCTTTCTTCCGAAGGAAGTTTTCCATTCCGACATTCGATGCAAAAAGCAACTTATCGGGTAAAATAGTTTTATACCGACTATGCTTTAGTTGCCAAAAATACAAAGAGACCTCATTTTAGTTTTGGAATTCTTTCGCCAAAACATATCTATTAATTCACGGAGTATGACGCCGGAAAAATTAGATTCGCGAAACTTTCTTTTTCCCGCGAATTTCCAACCTTTATATATAGCAAAGAAAGGAAGAAAAACTCAAATTTTCCTCCATTTTCTCTCCTCAAACCCGCGGCCAAGAACAAGGAAGAAGGAAGAAGAATTTTGTTCATCGCTTGCTTGATCGTTGATCCGTTAGTTGCTACTTCAAGGCTTCGAGGTATAGTCGCTAATCCTTACCTCTGATCGCTTTTTCCATAGCTTTTCTGTAGAGTTTTCTGAGCGGATAGTTTATGGGTTTTTGCAAAACTATCCTGAATCTTTCATTTCTGATTCTAAACCTCTTCTATATGTGTCCAAGATCACTTCTGCCGGATTAGATTTTCCGTTATGTCGCCGGAATCAATTTGAACCTAAAATACCCATTTTTGGAGTTTTTGAGGTAAAGCTTCACCTTTAGGCTAAAAACTATCGCCTTAGCTTAGTGTTAGTAGGATTAGTTGTCATAAACGTCGTTAGTAACGTCCCTGCAAAATTTGGTTTTTGGGTTTACAGTTTTGAAATTTCTAAGTTAAAAATCATGACCAAAATACCCCTGCGACAGTTTTTGATCCGATAATTTTTCCGAGTTCAGAATACCCTTAGTTACGGCTAATGATAGTATAGGAACCAAGTTTGATCGAAGAAAAATTGAGTCTCCTAATTGCACAAAGTGGCCGAGCCCTATTAGGGGGGAGGAGGAAAAATTCCTTTTTCGAAAACTTGTTCTTTCGCGCTAGATTATCGTACCTCGGAGTATGTACTACTTCGGGTAACCTTAGTAAGTATTAGTAGCTTAGTTTCCGATAGATTTTGATAGAATTCTGTGGTTTTACTTTAAAGGTTCTTTTGAAGAATTTCCTGAAGATCAAGGAGCTCATTGTGAAGGAACGTTTGAGGAGAACGCTGGAATAACTAGAGGTAAGGGCAACTTACCTTACTAGCTAATGCTTTAGGTGTCGACGCATTTGACTTGATTTACTGTTTATGCACTTGTTTGTGTATGATTGGGAAAATGTTTTCTGAGGCTTCGGCTGACAATGTAGATGATGCATCTACTATTATGTTTTTGAGATTGACTTACATGCTATGTGCTATGTGGGTAATCTAGGATGTGTGGTACATGATTTATATGCTAAGTGCTACGTGTTTAGTCTGAGATGTATTGTCATATGACATGTTTGATGACGGTGATGATTTAAACTATGTCTTGTACTCATATCTGTGATTCTGAGTAGTGAGAATAGCGGGTAGGTCATGCCGATTTTATTTTGAGAGTTTTGAGAAAGTTCGATAGGACGAATGAGATTCGGGCCTTGTTATGGTTTTTCATGGGTCGAGACATTCTCTGGAGTCATTTGGGATTTGGAGATCCCGGGAACTTATAAGATTCGCGATAAGATTAAAAGGATATTATTTTGAAAAGAAAACTCATAAGACATTAAACAACCTCTAAATCTTTAAGTAATGGCGTTAACCTCGAAAGGAAGCTTGGGATGAAGATCTTAGTTTTGGAAAACGAGAAGTGTCGTCGGATCCAAGTGTTGAGAAAGTTGAGAAGTTTTGAGTATGTTGATACTCTTGTGCTGTGGGAGCAGTTATGTCGTTGGGCTATCCGAGGGATAAGCCGGGAGACTGATAGTTTTCGAGTATGTCGATACTCTTTGCTCGCTGAGCAGTTTTTGACCATCGGATGGAGATGAGTCGGATGATTCGAGGAATCATCATGAGTTAAGTTTATGCCTACGGGTACAGTTTATACCTTCGGGTACATTTATGCCTTCGGGTACAGTTTATGCCTTCGGGTACAGTTTATGCCTTCGGGTACAGTTTATCCTTCGGGTACAGTTTATACCTTCGGGTACAGTTTATGCCTTCGGGTACAGTTTATGCCTTCGGGTACAGTTTATACCTTCGGGTACAGTTTATACCTTCGGGTAATTCGGACATCGACGGGGGATATGATCGACCGTGAGGTTAGGATCGACCTGTTGATTGTCGGGCATAGCGGAGGGAAAAGTCGACCCGCAGGGTTAGGACTGATCCGGCTATGTCAAGGTTGTAAGTGACACTCGGGGGTTATGGTCGACACAATGCCAGTGTTAGGACCGACTCAAACGTGCCCAGCCTACTCTTTCCGGAATCGTCGAGATTGACGTTGCATTGACATATCATGCACTCTAATTGTATCGTTATGTGTTTTGATGAGTTGATGTTGATAAACATCGTTATGTGTTTTGATGAGTAGATGTTGATAGAGATCGTTATGTGTTTTGATGAGTTGATGTTGATAAACATCGTTATGTGTTTTGATGAGTAGATGTTGATAGATATCGTTATGTGCTTTGATGATGGAATTGTACTAGAGTGTTGATAACATGCTATGTTTAAACCTTAGGGTAGACAATGCAGAACTTATATGTATATATATAACATATATATCTATACCCCTTATACTTTACCTGTTGTCTTGTATTCTCTATACTATATTCCGTAAGTTGACCCTTGCGCGTGCTACCTGTGTTTGGGGGGCTATGTATGCCCTTTTTGTCAGATGTCGTTGGTGGATTCTTCCGTGATTCCTCGTTGTTCGGGGAAGACCCGTAGCGAAATGACTACTATTGAGCCTTCGACGTGGACCCGGACTTCATGCATGACCAGATGGGAGTCGATGTTGGAAGTATGGGGGATGGGTGATTAGAGTCTATTAAGGTTGGGTGTTAGTGTCATAGCTCTGACTTATTCTTATTTTTGGAGGGCTTGTGTTGCTGACACTTGACCTATCATTTTGGGGATTGTACATTTTGCCTACGGGCGTTACACTTTTCTACTTTCCGTCATTGGAGGTTACTCGTGACGAGGTCGCTATTTACAGCGGGGGATGCTATATATATTGTATATTAGTTCTGTTGCCTTTCGCATTTGGGTTTTATTTAATTCAGTCTTGTCTTAGTTATTATCAAAAAAATATGTACGTTTTTCCGCATTAAGTTTATTTTGGTTACTAAAGTGACGCCACCGAAATCGGGGTGTTACACTTGGAGAGCTTTCCTCAAAGCATGGCTTCACGCTCTGTTGAACAATCACCTACAAATCAGCATAACATAGATGATGAAGAATTAGAGGATGATTTGGATGGCATTTGATTTAGATGAATATATGTATTTGATACTATGTTTTTAATTATACTTGACATTTTACCATGACTATGTATGGATTCACTACTATGGTTATGTAGGTTGATGAACATGATCTTAAATATGAAACTTCAAATCAATAGTATATTTTGAATTACTTTTATTTGGGGAAAATATTCAAATTGAATTGTTATTGCACAGGAAAAAAAAACTGCTAAAAAAAAAAGTTTTGTCATTTACACAGTGGGAAATTAGCGACGGATTTTGTCCATCTCTAACATTTATAAATTAGAGAGGGAACTTTACAGGAAGTTAGCGACGGAAAATTCCGTCGCAAACAGCGACGGAAAGCTACGTTCCGTCTTAAATAGCGACGGAACAATCCGTCGCAAATAGCGACATCATATATATTCCGTCGTAAATAGCGACGGAAACATGCATTAATCATGTAAACACATTAGCGACGGAAAAGTGATACGTTTGCGACGGTATATTTCCGTCGCTATTAGCGACGGATATAATATTCCGTCGTTAATTGTTTAGCTACGCCCTTTTGCACGGCGGATGCAGATCCGTCGCTAATTCCGTCGCTAAATGATTAGCGACGGATTTTTGCTTATTTAGCGACGGATTTTGCCTGTCGCTAAATAGCTTTTTTTTAGTAGGGTTTACCCTTGGGCCGGCCCTGCCGCCATAGAGTTGGTTTTTTAATCGGCATGTTGACAATCAGTGGAGTTCATGATTGTTTCTCAAGCATGAATGTATATATCTTCTCTAGCTTCTATAGTCACGTCACTAATAGCAAGGAGATCTCTCGTGCGAATGAACGTTCCTAAGACAATTTTCAGTCCTTCTATTATTTGATCTATGAGTTTCCATAAGTTCACATTTGTCAGGTGCTTGTGTACCACAAAAATAATTGACCAAGAATTATCAAATATGATGGAGCGGGTTGCACTAGTTCAATTCATGAGCAACTTGAGATGAGATTTTTTCTTTCTTAAATGAATTAGCTGCTGAAAAAGAAGATTCACAATCACCTATTTTAGTTCAGGAACACAACCGTCAATGTTGATCTGTAAACAAGAACTATATATAACAAAACATTCTTATTGATCGCTTGCGTATTAGATTCTCATAGTATGCTCATCAAAGTTTGATTGAAATAAACAATACTTCTTGCTAACCATATTTCACCATATCCATCCTTCTCTTTGTGATAGCTCAGTCCATATCTAGATTGAAACACAAGATAATTACCAAAAACCACAACCATATCAACCAAACCACTAACCATAACCATATCCATGAAAATTTTCTATAAAGGCTTCATCCATACAACCAAGACTTATTTATTATAAAGGCTTCAGCCATACTATCAAGACTATTGAATGTGTAATAATAGCATTAAAACGATTAAACAATTGAAGAGCTTACTAAAACCAAAGAAAAAATAAGTTTGGAGGGTCGCTAGAGATGCTTAGTTGCTGCGGTAAACCGATCGAGTAATGGTAAGTGTAAAGAGAAGCAATATAAAAAAAAGAATAGAAGAGGAAACAAAATGCAATAGGGTGAATGATTGGCTTAATTAAAAGATAAAATACTTAATCTTAATTAAATAAGGAAACAAGGAAACAAATCAGTCTGAGAAATAATCTAAATTACTATAATTATTCTACGATAAGACTCATATATTATAAGATAAGATAAAGATGTGATAAATATACTATGAGATATCTTTTCCATATTCTAACATCCCCTCAAGCGTAAGTTAATTTAGCTTTAACATTGTTGCGCCGAAGTCGTAGAGTTTCTAACACGCCCCCTTAGGAAGAGCTTGTTAGATCTTTGTCGGTTTGAGCTTGAAGCGGGGAGCAAGCATAGACCCCCTACCATGTCCTAAAGTTCAACTTTTTTTTAGCAAAATTGAGGTTATCAAGAATCGAACTCTAGACCGTTTGGTCAAAGAAGCTCTTGATGTCACAGGTGTTGTGAATAAGATGAGGAGGAGAAGTAGATGGCGCGCGCGTGTGATTCATGCGCGGGTAACGGTTGCTGGAAACCTGGCTTCAGGTTCTGGCCGATCTAGGAAAAGCGGTCATAGTGTTGGTGGTGATGGAGTCAACCAGCAATGGTAAAGAGGCAACTTCAAGTGGAGGTGAGTTGCAGAGCAGAGTTCAAAGTGATGGTACAGGTCAAGGATCAAACCTGATTTTGATACCATGTAAAAGGGCTTATCAAAATTAGATACTAAGCTCATCAAATTAGATACTATGCATTTGAAAAACAAAAATATACCCTCACATGCATTTCGCTCTAGAAACCTCCTAAAGCAAACTCGTAAACAACTCCTAAGTTTATTTACAACTTGTTGGCACCAAAACATCTGAAACTATTCCTAGAGAAGCCGAAGCATCTTGCCAACCAACGTGGAAATGACGAGACTAGCCTATGGTGTGTTGAAGTGAAACAGATAGGGATCTGAATATGGACAAGATTTGAGGGAGGGTGCAGAATCTTATGTACACAATAGAAATTTGGAGGGCTTCTAGAAGATCCCCACGTCCTAGAAAACACTGAGCGATTCATCCCTTCAATTTAGGAAAAGAAATTACTACCTAAGAACTAGCTAGTCGATTCGAAAAAGGTCGACTTTAAAGCTAGCTTCTAGACTGATCAGGAGAAGAACCACCAACTCCCCATGACTTGTAAATGCTTTTAAACGTGTGTAGTGGCATGTGCTTGTGAACTTTCGTAGGTTAGCCAAAATTGTCTTTTTAAATAGAGGAAGAGTCATTGGTACAAACACACAACGTAACTCAAACAATCGATCCAATCTACAAATTCTCCGCATTACTCTATGTGGAAAACTCATTTACAGTTTTTTCAGCGATTTACCATTTCAACGCTTTATTTATTCATCTATTAGTCGTTTACTCTCAGCCGTTTAAGCCTTTTATTTGTCCATTTTAGTCTTTATCTTGATTCAATAGTTTTACCTTGGTCACAACTTATAAATAACAATCACAAACAACTTTTTCGAGTGTCTTAGGAACCTGCATTGAGAAACATAGTCTCTTTGTCAAATAATCGCTTTATTAATGATTTATTACATTAGTTTTTCAACCAACCCACAAGTCCCCACATTATTTGTAAGTCAACACAGTACTTTCATACAAATAGCACCTACAAATCTGTCACAGCAAGCATCTTAAAACAAAGGGCATAATCTTCCATCAAAATGTGCATAATATTGGTAATAACACTCAAAACTTGATCCCTTACTTTGTATTTGTTACAAGTAGTTCCATCTAACAAATCTTTGCCTGATAAAAAAAAAACACTCAAAATTTGATAGATGTACCTCCCCCCACCTCATTATTATAACCTATGATTGGATAAAGTTATTTTTAAACACAAAAGACAAGTATTTTTCTTTTCTTTGTTTATTCAATTAAAGAATAGAGAAAAATAATTTATCTCATTTTTCTCTTCTATTTTTCCCCTTGAGGTGTCTCACTGTCTTGTATACCAAACCGTTACTAAACTATTACTTTTTCGTACGACTTTCTTTGTACTCAATTTATTTCATTCTAACTATCTCACCTGTCAATCAAAAAAAAAACTATCTCACCTGTAGCTTATAAAAATAAAATAAAATACTATCTCACCTGTATACATCAAACAAAGATAAATGAGTCAAAATTGGTAGAATAAGAATGTTTTCTTTTCTTCTTCTCTTTTACAGTAGCGAAGCTAATTTATATATGCTCTGAGTTCTGTAACCTTGACGGGGACTACAGAGTCACAGATGCATATCTAGATTATATATCACACATGCGTAATTCAGTCATGGAGAGTTTGCATTCTTTTATAGGTAAAACAGTTGTCCTACGACAGAAAGAAAATTTTGTTTTTATATGTTTTCAGCATATGTGGACGTAACACCTCGTCATGCATCTAAGAATCTTGGACTAATAGGAATTGTTTCTCGTTTACAATTTTGACAAAAAGAAAATTAAGAGTTCATTTTTTAATGAAAATTAAAAGTAAACTACATCGTTCTCAATTATTGATTCCATTCAATTTTAATATCTAGTTTTTTTATGGAAAAATGTACTTTTATTAGAAATTCAAATGCAAAATGTTGGAGCGAATACATGTTATGAGAATTTTTGTGGTGTTTCGGAAAAAAATTACTGTTATGAGGTTTTTTTTTGAACAATACTGTTATGAGGTTGTAAATTGATCTCAATTATTTGATTCCATTCAATTTTAATATCTATTTTATTTTATGGAAAAATGTACTTTTATTAGAAATTCAAATGCAAAATGTTGGAGCGCGCGAATACATGTTATGAGAATTTTTGTGGTGCCTCTGAAAAAATTACTGTTATGAGGTTTTTTTTTTTGAATGATACTGTTATGAGGTTGTAAATTGATCTCAATTATTGATTCCATTCAATTTTAATATAAATTTTTTTATGGAAAAATGTACTTTTATTAGAAATTCAAAGGCTTAAATGGTTAATTGGCCTCTGTAATTGTAAAGGGAATCAGTTCTGATCCCTGTAAAATTTTTGCATCAAATTAGGTCTCTAAAAATGTTTTTTTAATCCAATTAAGTCATTTTGCTCAATTTTGACCGGTCAACAGTCCAATGGCAAGCCTAGTCAGCTGAGGATGCCCATGTGGACTTTTTAACATCGATTTTAGTCCCTTAAAAAATACTTTAATCAATTTCACTTCCAATTTTATTGAATTTATGAATAATAAAATTAATGCTTTCTTAGTTATGGCCCAAATTTATCTTAAAATACATTAGAACATAAAGATATTTTGTTAATTATGTTAGGACCCCAAATCATATTATCCTCAACCTCTCATCCTTCATCGTCCTCTTCTCCTCAACCCAGTAGATAAATACGCAGGAGAAACAAGAAACAAAAACCAAAGGGAAGAAAAGAAAGGAAAGCCTAAGGAGAATAACAAGTCTAATACCAAATCTACGCCACCAATTCCTTAGTCAAACTTCTCTATATCTTCTCAGTTAACCAAGCTCCAGAAACAAATGGAAAGCTTCAAACCAGCAGAAAACACCAACACCACCTTTGAGCTGCAATCACCAACTTACCCTGAAGCATTAACCAGCAACCACCGTCTGTGAACCGCTCCACCATCTCTCTTTCACCGCCGCGACGACGTCATACTGCCTACATTCACAACGAATCTGGGCAAGAACCACACCAACCCTGAGCAATCAAAAAGCGCACGGATCTGGGCCAGATCCGCACGGATATGGTGCTGGACAAGATGGGAGGACCTGGCGTGGCGGGGCGAGGATGGAGGAGGACCTGGCGTGGCGGTGCGAGGACGGACGATGTTCAAATCGAATTCAATTCAAACAATGAATCGGTGAAATTGCGCCAAGCGCTCACCACTCAGCAACAAGCCATACATAATTTGTATGTTAAATTGGAGGAGGAGAGTGATGTTGCATCCTCTGCTGCCAATGATATTGAAGTTGCAGAGCGAGAAGGCTGAACTTCAGATGGATTTTGGGAAATTGAGGCTTAATTGGGGTGGAATTAGTTAATTAGGACTTAGTTAAGGTTTTATGATTTTCAATTAATCATGAGTTGGAATTAGTTTTTATTAAAAAAAAAGATAAAAGACATGTGGAAATGCTGACAATGTAAAAATTAAGACACATCAGACCAAAGCACACTTTGTTCTTAATTGGATTAAAAAAATATTTTTAGGGACCTAATTTGATGTAAAAATTTTACAAGAATCAGGACTGATTCCCTTTATAATGACAGGGGCCAATTGACCATTTAAGTCAAATTCAAATGCAAAATGTTGGAGCGAATACATGTTATGAAACATTTTGTGGTTCTTCGGAAAAAAATCACTGTTAATGAGGTTTTTTTTTAACGATACTGTTATGAGGTTGTAATACTATGAATTTAGTTTTCTATTATTTTAACTTTACAAATAGGGTTTTTTTTTTGTCAAATACAATCAGGCCCATATATATTCCAGTTTTCACTCATATATTATTAATATTTTCTATCCGATGAAAATTAAAAATATTGCCCAACCTAATAGCTTAAAAATACATGTTACTACTAAATATTAAGTGTTCAATGTTCATGGTCGAGATTTCGACCAAGTGATCAAAGCTTCAGATCGAATGAAAGGATGACTAAAGCTTTCGTTATTCTATCTAGCTGAATAGACTATCCTAGTTAATTAAGTTGTTAGAACTATAAACATTTGTTTACGGTGGTTTTTGGTAAACAAATATCCTCTAAGTTCGACTAAAGGAAGTTTAGAATCAGGGTCCTTTTGGGAAAACGTCTTGCCAAAGTATTGTGTGTGAATTGATATTTTTCGACAACGATGAAAGGTTCAAAAGAAACTGGATTTCATTAAACGCGGATTGATTACATGAAGATCAAAGTGTAACAAAGTAGAAAGAAAATTGCAAGAAACGTAAATCTCGACAGGAAATTAAACAACAAGACTGGCAAATCCCAGGAAATTAACAAGTAACGCGACAAGCTTAAATGCAGGAAAGATAAACAACTGGTTCTGCAACGTACTCCTCCATCATCACGTCTTGCTCCTTGAGTCTCATTGATGCGGACGGTAGAGCTTTTAGTGAGTTTTTCAGAGTTGAGTTGGGAACCCATTTTTTGACTTGAATTCTCCTATTTATAGAGCATGTCCTTGGCGGTTTTCTTCTTCTTGGATGGGTTAGTGGGTCTGATTTTCTCTTCCCACGATCTGATGCTGGCTTTGGAAGTTCCCTGTGTAGTGGTGGAGATCGTGTGCCTCAACTGCTTCAACCGCTTCTTGGCCACGTACTCAGCCATTGTGGTGAGAAACCGACTCGGTCAATGCTGCACATGTTAAATGTGCCCGTGTTTGTAGCAACGGTTCCCTTTGTCGAATTCGACTGCCTCTCTAACTTAGCGTATTTTTCCTTTCCTTTCTTTAGTCCAAGTTCGACTGCCTTGTGTGCTTTGGGCCGGATGTCTTTGGGCCAAAATATTGGGCCAACAGATGCCCCCCAAAAATGTTGATTCTCGACTACCAGGTCTTGGCGGGATCAAGCATTTTTGATTGCGAATTTCGAACAGAACTGATGGTCATTTGTGACTTTTGCCTTTCTGACTTCAAGTCCCATCAGAGATCCTATCGTTTAACTTTTTCCCCAATCAGAAGCTTTAGCGTCTGACTTCGTCTGTCATCTGCCGTCTCTATCTTAGGGTAATCATGGCCCCTTTTTAGCCTTTATGTTAGGGTTTGCGGTTATATAATAAATTAACCGTTGGATTTCAAAAAAATTTATGCACCATCCCGTAATGCAGCTTCACGTCCGATTCTTCATTTGCCTATAAATACGCCATTGTTGACTCTTTGCAAGCTTTACAACTTTTCAAACATTCAAGCTTTGTCTGATTTTACTTGCGATCATCTTCAATCGATTGATTTCTGCTTCTCTGTTGCATTCTCTGACTGCTTCCATGGCTTCCGGTTCTGACAACATTATGCCCTTGGCCGCTGCTTTCGAGATGAATGAGGCCTAACGAGTTCCCATTCCAGACCCACAGTATGAGGCGGAGAAGAGGGCTATCTGGAAATCCCAGGTACTTATTCCTATTTCTGTTAATGGCGCTCTGCGTGCCATTTTAGGTCCTTTGAAGAAGGCAAAGAAGAACAGGCCTGATAGCCTTCCTGAAGGTTACGAGCAGTTTCACCCTAGTATTCGTGGGGAAGAGCTCATTCTTTCCTTTCAACCTTCTTACCGCTTTCCTTTTCTAAAAGATCCTAAGAGGACTTTTAGGTCTGCCCCACCCAATCCAACTGCTGGTGATGGGGCCTATTTGAAATGGCTCGACAGGGTGGAAGCCAGTAAGTCCGGGCATTGGAAAATCGCTGGGATTTTCAACCTCATTCAGTTGTCGAGGTTGCCGATCTCTTATAATCCTGCCATGCTTTTGAGCTCTCTTTTCTTTTGGGAGCAGTCTACCAATAGCTTCCATGTCCCCTTTGGTATGCTCACTCCCAATCTTCTCGATGTTGCTGCCATTACTGGCCTTTGGGTGGTGGGTGATGATTATCATTCCTCTGCTGCCCCCACCAATCCCATTGCCATCTCGACGGACAACGTAGCTTTCAGTAAATTCATCAAAGTTCACTATGTCGAGGATGGTGAAGTCTCTGACGCTGAGCACGTCGCGTTTCTTCTATATTGGCTTTCTGCCTATGTGTTCTGCACCAAATCCTTGAGGATTCCAGCTAAACTCCTTCCTTTGGCCAATCTGTTACATGAAGGTCGAAAAATCGCTATGGCCAGGCTTGTGCTTGGCAATCTTTATCAGATGATCAATGAAGCGATAGCCGACATTCTAGACCCTAAGGTTGTGTCTTTGAATGCGGCCGATCCTTTCTGGCTACTTCAGCTTTGGATGAATGCGGTATTCGAATCATTTCTTCCGGCCAAGAACCCTCCCCCGTGGTGTCTAACACAAGGGTTGATGCTTTCAGGCTTGAAGCCCTAACTCCCCCTTATGACGCTTCCACTTTTGAAGCTGACTTTAAGAAGTATTTCACCATGTTTTTCGAGCTGAAGCGTTTTCGCTCGGGCTTTGCGCCGTATAGCAAACCTTCTTACGGCCCTCGGTGGCTGAGGAATTCTTACCCCAACCTTCCTGGCTCAGAGAACCTCTCTCAGCATCAAATCGAGCTTTGGCAAACCATCTTATCCCCCAGGGTGTTGACTATCAATTTTGCCAGCAATGACTTCACTCTGTGTGGCTACAATCCTCAACTTGCTTCTCGACAATTTGGGCTGAGTCAGGATTTGCCCAACACTTTGTTCGACCAATCCCTTATCCTCTATCCTGGTGTTATCACCAGACGCAGTGCCTTCGATACTACCATCGACTACTACAATAATGAGCTGCTCGGCCTCAGCCCTTTCAACTTTGCTCCATCTTTTTTCATCACCAAAGCGTTTAAGGCTTGGTGGTCTGCTTATTGGAGTGATATTTCGATACCGATTGAAGATTGCTTCCGACGCATAACGAATGTTTGTCTTTTGCAGAAGCAAGCTCCGAAGAAGACCAAAGGTATGCACACGTCTGAGATCAACGCTTTCCAGCAATTCTTCGATGTAGTATACTTTCCGGGTCCTCGACTTCAAGAGACTGTTGCCAAAGCAGCTCGAGTTTTAAGGCAAATGTGGGAATCTAAAGCCAAGAAAACTCGATTGATCGTTCCTTCTGATGAGGATGTTCTTTCTTTTGTTACTCGAAAAACGGGCTTTAAATTCCCACCATTGCCTACTTGTAAGTATGCTTTGGCCTTTCCAATGGTCCTTCCTAAATGGGTTGACCACGTAAGTATCAAAAACTTTTACCATAGCGCATTGCCCCCTCGGCAACGGGTGACTTGGACCAAGTGTTACTTATGGAATTTTCCTCTCCATGTGCCGGTCGAAATCTTCAACCACATATCGATAAGAACGCTTATTGGTCAAGGTAATTATTTCGACCTGGCATCTTTGTGATACTTATGGCTTAACTTTTTTTTTGTTTTTCTTTTGTAGCTGAGTCAATTCCTCGACCAACCCCTCAAGCTTCTCCCCGGGTGACTTCTGCTACCATCGAGATTGAGGATGATGATGATGATGTTACTCTGGCGGATAAGCTTAAGATGGCTAAGGTAATATTTAAACTGTGGATCGTTATTCGATATATACCCTTTGTGACCTTTTGCCTTTTGTTTCAGAGTCGAAAACGAGGGGCCACCCCTACTACTTCTGCAAGCCAGAAAAGGACTAAAGGTGCTGGAGAATCTGCTGTGGGAAATCCTTCCCCGGCCAAGTCAGCTAGCCAACATGACGAAATGCAGCAAGGTGGTGATCAGGGTGTTGATCAGCAAGCTTCCAGCCCTCCTCTTCAAGGCACTACACCTATTCCTGTCGAGATGGCTTCGGCCAAGAAGACCTCCAGGAAGAAGTCTAGTCGTAAGTCTGGTAGCTCCTCTTCCCGCCACTCCAAGAGTTCAACCAGTTCCAGTCCTCTTAAAGAGTCTGGCCCTAAGGTAAATCATTATGATTCGCATTTTGTCTTAATTTGCTTTCTTTTCTTCCCTCTCAACCATTTCCACTTTTATTCTTCAGAGGGTTGGCATGTCTAAAATGGCTGTGCCTCGAGCCATATGGTTTTCTTCTAAACCCCCACCAGTTGTTCCGTCTAGCTCTTTGAGCAGTTTAGAATCCTCGAGCTCGAGTTTTGACTCTAATGAGTCGGACCCTGTGTGGGACAAGTTGACATTCTATTTTAACTCGAAACCAATCGCTTGGCAGCATCCTGGTTGTGAACCTTATTATACCAAAGAATGTCGAGATAACCTTTCTAATTTTCCTCCGCAGGATATTCAGAACGTGTCTTCCCCTGCTCGTGAAGAGAGTGCGCCACATGTCGAGGTACAGAGTGGCGAAGGTCAAGTGCCCCCAATCATTCAGCCTGACCGGGTGATTGGTGTTATGCCCCCACTAAAGGCTGATGTTCCGGCCTCGACTCATTCTGAACCTTCTCCCCAACAGCTTCAATAGGATGCCAGGGTCGCTTTGCTTTCTCCTCATGCTAAAGGAGGTTCAGCTTCTTCTAAGACGGCTGCTTCTTCCCACACTTCCGGTGAGAGGCTAAGTGCTCTTTTGGTTGAAGATCCTCTTTCCATCTTTCAGAGCTTCTTTGATGGCACTCTGGATCTCGATTCTCCGCCACGTCAAGCTGAAACTACTGAGACTGCTCAGTCTGGTGGAGTAGTTAATGATAGCCAGATTGAGGAAGCTTTCAGTAAGTTGAAAAGACTGATTTTCGATGAAGGCTTCATCGACGGGATCCGGGCTAACCCTCAACTAGGCCAGGAAGTTGAAGAACTGCTTGCCTTCTTATTGGGCCAGCGACTTGACCAAACTCGGGAAGATGCTCTCGTCGAGCTTCAGACTCTCTTGGTCGATATCTTGGCCACACTTGATAAGGCCACTACGGTGGAACGACTCATCGAGACCAAAAAGGCACAAGTGGCTTCCAACACCAATGAACCCTTGCCTGCAAAAGATGAAATTTTCAAGCTGACTGCTAGGAAAACTCTTGTAACGGCTGAGTTGTCAAGTGTTGATGTTCGACTGGATGAGCTTCAGAGGGAGATGGCAAGGCTCGAGAAGCAGAGAGCAACGTTGATTGATGAAGGCCCGGCTGTGAACTCCCGGCTAAACGCTCTTGCTGCTGAGTGTACAAATGTGATGTTGTCGACATCTCAACTCTCTAAGGAGGTTGCAGCAGAACAGCGTGTGAAGCAAAGCTTGGATTCCAGGATCGCTGCTGCCAGGGTTCAACTTGAAGCCTTCAAGTCAAGGGTTTAGGTCTCGTAATTTTACTTGTTGTAGTGGCCATGGGTTTATGTGGCCTTTGTTGCCAATATTGTAATGTCCACTCTTGTAACTGTTTGACATTTAACAATGAATGAATTTCGTATTGGTGATATTCGACATGTTTTACTTTCTAATTGCATTTTATTGTCGATTTTTCATTCCCTTGTTAAAATACTTCCTGCGTGGTATTTCTGAGTTTCCCACCATTTAGCTTGGCATCTAATCTAACTTTTCATCTTCCAAACCTCCTTGGAAACCACGGTAACTTATGACGCTCTTTTACCACGTTCTTGTTCAACGACTTAAGGACTTCCTCCACTTACGGTAGTGGCTGACGTGGCTTGCCGTGTTTGGCTGACGCTTTGGCAACTGCATGCCCTGCATTAATGCGGTTGTTTGTTACATCCCTATTATAAATGAAGCCGTTTTTTACTCTTTTCTCATCAGTAACTTCTCTTTTTTCCATTCTCATCTTCTTCCTGCTACTGAGAACCTTCCATCTTTGACTATGGATAGCAGGCTCATTCTTCGTCGTATTAAAGACCTGGCTTTCCAGGATAACCATTTACAGGGCCTGTATGAATCTTCTTCTTGCCTTGATGAGCTTTTAGGGCTCATTGATCAACTGCTTCACATGCCCATCATTGCACGTGTTAGAATTCCTCTTCAGGAGTTCCGGGGGCTACTCTTGGAAGCCAAGCCCCTGTTTGAAGAATTCAGGGAGCTTTCGGTGATGGTGTTCTTTCAAGAATACCAAATAGATGAATGGAAGGAGAAATTTGATTTTCTCCAGGCCTCTTTAGACCAGCAAGACCCGGAAGGTCTCGTTCGACTAGCCGTCGAGATGTCTGCGGTTTCCTTTGAAGACCTGGCTGCTCGCCAAAAGAAGGCTCGACTCGAGGGCCAGATGGCGGCGTTGGTGGATCGATTAGCACCCATGCAGGCTAGATATGATGGATATAAAGCCAGTCTCTCGTTTTAGGCTTCTAGTTTATTTGTATTGTGCCATACCTGTAATGTTCTTTTTGACTAATGAATTCGATTTGGCAGTCTCGACATTTGTCTTTTATTGAATTTTGATTTCATGCAACATTGGCTTATATGCTTTTAGATACTTGTCATTTATCGTAACGCACTGACGCTGATTGCTCAATTCCTTAATCACGTAGGCATTATTAGGTAACGCTTTTTCGACTTTAAATGGCCCTTCCCAATTAGGGGTCCATTTCCCGTAAGCCCTATCCTTCTTATCCATTGGGAGGATAACTTTCCACACGTAATCTCCTGTGACAAAAGATCGATTTTTACCCTTCTTATTGTATGCTTTAGCTATGCGATCTTTTTGCCTTGTTAGAACGTCTAGTGCCAAGACTCTTTCTTCGTCGAGGTTAACCAATTCGTCTAGCATCATATTCCAGTAAACTTCACTTGGGATTTCCTCTTGTCTTTGAATTCTGCACGATTGCAAATATACTTCTGCGGGTAGGACGGCTTCTTGGCCATAAGCTAGTCGAAAAGGTGTTGTTCCTGTCGCTTCCCTTGGCGAATTCCTGTAAGCCCACAGGACTTGGCTCAACGACTCATGCTAGCTTTTGGCTTTCGACCCACGTGCTTTTTGATTAAGCTTGTTAGAATTTTATTGGCCGCCTCTACTTGGTCGTGCGCCTGAGCGTAGTAAGGGGTCGAGGTTAAGAGCTTGATGCCCCAGGATTCTGCAAAGGCTGCCACTTTGCGTCCCACGAACACTGTGCCTTGGTCCGTCATGATTGACTCTAGTAATCCAAATCGATACCCAATGTGGTTCTGTATAAATTCGATCACCGTTTCTTGTGTCAGGTTCTATAGTGGAATGGCTTCGACCCATTTAGTGAAATAGTCGACTGCCACAATGATATATCTGTGCTGCCTTGATGAGGCTGGGTGAATCTCGCCAATTAAGTCTATTGCCCATCCCCTAAAAGGCCATGGCTTGATAATAGAATGTAATTCGCTAGCTGGCACATGTTGGATTCCTGAATGTTTCTGACAATCTTGACAGCCTTTTGCATATTCAATGCAATCTTTCATGATAGTTGGCCAATACAACCCTTGCCTAAACAGAATCCATTTCATTTTTGCCCCTGCTTGGTGAGCGCCACACAGACCGTCGTGAGCAGCTGATACGGCTATGAATGCGTCATCTTCGCTTAGACATTTCAACAATATGCCGTCGACGTTCTTTTTTAACAACTCATTACCTAGGATAGTGTAACTTAGAGCCCTGTACTTGACTTTTCTATCAGTCGACCCCACTGGGTTCTGCAAGTATTCGACAATTGGCTTTCTCCAATCATTGGGGGTCAGGTTATCAATAACCATAATGTCGAGATCTAAAGGGCTCAGCTTTCCTTTGATCTTAATTAACTCTTTCAGTTTTAGTTTATCTATCATGTACCCGGAAGCAATCTGCGCCAATTCATTGGCTTCTTGGTTATCTATTCTGGGAACGTGACCTATTCCAACCTCGTTGAATTTAGCCAACAAATTATTTGCTTTTACATAATATCTGGCTAAATTCTCGCTAACACACTTGTATTCTTTGGTGAGCTGCTTTACTACCAACTCAGAATCTCCCTTTACGACAACGTTCTTTGCCCCAAGAGCTAGCAAGATCTCGAGGCCTGATATTAACGCCTCATACTCAACTTCATTATTCGAGCAATTATCCTTGATTCTAAATTTGAATTTAGTGGGGATGCCCTGCGGGGACACTATGAACATTCCAATTCCGGTTCCATCTTTATGGCTAGAACCGCCGAAAAATAACTTCCAAGGCTGGATGCCTACGTAAGTTATGATTTCTTTAGGCAGAGTATGATCCGCCAAGAAATCAGCCACTGCTTGCCCCTTAATTGCTTTTAATGGGGCATAAGTTAGTGAATATTCGGTTAGGGCCAAAGCCCATTTACCAATTCGACTGTGCAAGATAGGTTTGGATAACATGTGCTATATTATATCATAATGAGAAAAAACCATTGCATCGATTGGCTTTATATAATATTTTAGCTTTACACAAGAGAAGTACAAGCATAAGCACAATTTCTTGATCATAGTGTATCGAGTTTCTGCGCCATTCAACACCCTACTTAAGTAAAATATGGCCCTTTCGTTGCCATCTTCATCTTCTTGAGCCAGCATGCTTCCAATGGTTTCATCTGTGGCAGAGATATACAGCTTCATTGGTCTCCCTCTTACGGGCGGTACCATCACAGGTGGGTTGGACAGGTACTCTTTGAGTTCATCAAATGCCTTTTGGTGCTCTGCTTCCCAGCGGAACACGTCTTCCTTATTAAGTCGAAGAAGTGAGGAAAATGACTCGGTCTTCTCGCTGAGGTTGGTAATGAATCTCCTCAGGAAGTTAATCTTCCCCAGTAACGATTGCAGCTGCTTCTTGCTGGTTGGTGGACTTGTATCGAGAATGGCTTTAGCTTTGTTTCTGTTGATCTCAATACCCTTTTTATGCACCACAAAACCCAAAAAATCACCTGCAATAACACCAAAGGCACATTTAAGGGGGTTCATTTTCAAGCCATATTTTCTCATCCTCTCAAAGGATTTCCTCAGATGCAATAAATGGTCATCCCTTGATGGGGATTTCACCACAATATCATCGATGTAAACCTGCATAAAAGTTTCAATAAAATCATGAAAAATGGTATTCATTACCCTTTGGTAGGTCGCGCCAGCGTTTTTCAACCCAAATGGCATGACCACCCACTCATATGTCCCTAAGGCACCAGGACATCGAAAAGCTGTCTTCGACACATCCTCTTCCGCTATGAAGATTTGATTGTAGCCTGAATAACCATCCAACAAGCTTAAGTATTCGTGACCAGCCGCTGAATCCACCATCATCTCAGCAATGGGCATGTGATATTCATCCTTTGGAGTGGCAGCATTAAGATCTCGAAAGTCAATGCAAACTCTCATCTTTCCATTCTTCTTGATCACCGGGACCACGTTGGCTAACCAATCCACATATCGAGCTGTTCTAATGAATTTGCACTTAAGGAGCCTTTCGATTTCTTCCTTGATTTTTACCAACACATCTGGACGGAACCTCCTGGGTAATTGCTTGACTGGTTTCTTGTCTTCCTTGATGGGTAACTACAATTCCACCAGTTCTCGACTAAGTCCTGGCATTTAATCATAATCCCATGCGAAACAGTCTTTGAACTCTTTGAGTAATTTCACCATCCTATCCTTTAACTCCGGGTCAATAAGGGTGCTGATGTATGTTGGCTTCTTTTCTGAGCCATCACCCAAGTCTACTTCTTCCAAAGGATCCTATGCTTCCATTTTCTTGGAAACATCGATCACTGGTTTCTCGAAACCCAATGGGCTATCATCATAGATGCAATCTAGCTCAAATTGCGGAGATCTTCGAATTCTTCGACGCTCTGCTCGTCTTCTTCCAAGCGCGTGTTATCCTTATTTGTTGTTGCCTCCTCCTGAAGTGTCATCTCGACAGGAAGAATTGAGACATCAGCTTCATCAATAGCCATTTCTTTGGCCATTCTCGCGGCCTCTAAGGTCGTTCTTACTCTATTTTTGGCTGCGTAAGCCGAAATTCAAGCTATGCTCGAATTAATCATCTTTACCATTGTTTTGCCACTCAGTAGTGGCATCTTTTTCTTCATCGCTGTGCCATCCACTCATGGCATCAGGTTTGCAAGCTTCATTGAGGTTTAGCTCTTCTCGAAATTCTTCTTGCCAACGTAGCCTGTCTCTGCTAAATAGTAGCTTTGATCTGCTTGTACATTTTTTACGACCCCATCTGATTTCCAAATGGATATACGTTGGTGCAAAGTTGAGGGCACTGCCCCCACGCCATGAATCCATTCTCTCCCCAGCAGCAAATTATAATTGGCCTTTGAAGGGACCACAATGAACAATGTGGAGCGGGCCACCGTTCATACGGTTATATTCAGCATGATTGCCCCCAAGGATGAACCTGTCTTTCCTTCATAATCAGAAAGTACCATGTCGTGGGGGATTAGGTCTGCTTCAGTTTTGCCCAACTTCTTGAGCATAAACCTAGGCATCAGACTGATCGCAGCCCCTCCGTCGACAAGGACTTTGTTAACTCCTTTCTCTTCGACTTTAGCCCAAACGAATAGTGGCTTCAAATGGCTCTTCATCTGTTCTGTTGGCCTCTGGAAAATAGCTCTCTCATCTTCGACAGACCCCTTTTGCATCACATAATAACACAAGGGGTTATCATCTGGCTCTTCCTCGACATAGTAGTCTTCCTCGCTTTCAGTAACCTCTGAGATTCTATCGAATTCTGCAGGTAAGATAGACACTATGCAAATGATGTTGAGGTCTTCTCCATCACTGTCATCGAAATCTTCAAGCATGTCTTCATCCTCATCTTCAGCAGCATCTTTTCCCTTTTCCTTGGCCGGGTTTGGTGGCACAGTTGTTCCCTGTTTGATGGCGTGGTCCAGCTGATTGATAATTGACGCCACGCTAAGTTCGTTTCCAGGATTGTCTTCTGGTTTTATGTCCCATAGTGAACGAAACTTGCCACCTCTTTCCCTTTCAGCTTTCCTTTTCCTCAGGAAACGTCTGAACTGAGTTCTGGTCATTTGCTCAGGGGCATAGTAGTTCCCGGAGCCATAGGAGTAGCTTCGCGACACGCGAGAATTGCTGATGTAAGAAGATCCCTAGCCCAAGTCGATTTTCTGCCACTTTTGGTGTTGTTTTGGCCTTGGAGGTGCTGGCCTGAACCATTGGTTTTTTGGTAATCCAGCATCAGGAACGTAAGTCTTGTCCTTGCCTCTTAACTTCTGGCCTTTATGGACATCGAGTTCCTGGTCTCTCTCAACCCACTCCTCGTGGGGATACTTCAACCTTCTAGACACAGGCGCTTTCTTCTGATAGTGTTTTTTCATTTCAGAATCTTGGTAGGCTTTGGCTGCAGACTTGTCGAAGACTGCGCTGCATCGCGGGCATAGCATGACTTCTTTCTCGCCATCTTTGCTCCTGGATAGAAATTCAACAAGAGTTTCTTCAGCCTTGGGGTAAACTTCATCTAAGCTCACCTCTTTCTCGATCTCTGGTTCTTCGACTGCAGTGTTTTTCTCCTTTGCCTCCCCGAGTGTCAGACCCAGATCTAGCTTTTCAGAAATATCGACCATGCAAATATGGAAAGGTTCCACATAGTTGGTCTCAGCCACCTGCAACGGATCAGAATCAATCTTCATTTGGCCTTTAGCCTTCTCATCATACTTGAGTCTCCCTGAATCCAATGCCCCCTGCACAAGATCCCTGAAACGAACACACTGTGAGGTCCAATGACCAAAAAATTTGTGATACTTACAATATTTCTTCCCTTTCCTTTGTTCAGGAGAAGGAAGCTTTTGGTCTTTAGGGACCACAAGCAAACCATCAGACACAAGTATATCATAAATTGCATCACATTTGGTCACATCAAAAGTATAAGTTTTCACAGCAGGAGTGGTATCCTTGGGGCTTTCTTCCCCAAGTTTGTTTTCATATGCTTTCAATGCTTTACAAACGTAAGGATCGCCTGGCTGGAGCTCAGCCAGATTGACATCATTTATGTCAACGTTTGCAGGGACTTCTCGATAAATACACGGATTTTGACACATTGGATCAGCGTCTATGTATGCTACTTTTTCCTTCTTTGGCCACTTAGTGGTCTTGGCCTTTTCTTCAGACTTTTCAGCCTTTAGTAATTCGATGTGCCTCACTCTGTCTGCGAGTGGGGACATATCTCGAATATACTGAGTATCAATTTTCTTTCTAATAGAATACTCTAGACCCCCAGCGGCTAAGACAACTAGCTCATGTTCAGGGACATGAGTGAAACATCGAGATTTAAGCATCCTAAACCTGTTTAGATAATCATCAATGGACTCTGCTGTCTTTCTTTTGACACTAGCCAAATCCTTCAAGCTCACCTTGCACTCTCCCCTAAAGAATTGTTCATGGAAAATTCTTTCCAATTGGGCCCATGTATGGACTGACCTTGGGGCGAGGGTGGTGAACCAGGTAAACGCATTCTTAGTTAAAGAACTTGGGAAGTACTTCATTTTTAAATTTTCATTGATGGCTAAGTCCCCTGCCTCGATTTGGTACCTGGCTATGTGCTCTACAGTAGACTCTCCTGAGCCCCAGAGAACTTGGTGAACTTGGGGACCTTCCAGCCTCGAGGAAGTTCAGATTCGAGAACTTCTTCTGTAAAGGCCGACACAAAATGGGGTCTATTCGCGAAACCTATGTTGAAGCCATGTTGGTTCAACAATTGTTCCACCACCGTAGCAACATTTTGTTGCCCCCCAGCGTTCTGGTGTCGAATTCTTTCTAGCACACCATCAGCGTGCTCATCCCTGTTCACCATATACACACTTTGCAATGGTGGTTGCACTCCCTCGTTTCCCCCAAACAAAGGGTTTGCCCCCAAGTCTTGGTGTTGTGGCGCTTGATAGCGCACAGGAGCTGGGACATGGTTAGGCAATGAGATTTGATTAACCCTTGGTGCCGGTTGGATTTCGACTGGTGCCCCCAGGGCTGTAGCCAAACGATCCATCTGATGTGCCAAATGTTGATTATTGGCATTATTTTTTTGGAGCACGGAGTTAATTATTTCACCTATCTGTCGAGATAGCATGTTAACCATTTCATGGTTACTATCATCCACTTGCTGCCTAATGGGTTGAAGTGAACCAGAGTTCATACCTGTAGATAAATAAATTTGTGAACTGGGCCCGGGGGTAGGGCCAGGAGGACTAACTCGACTTCCTAAGTTCAGCATGGTCCCATTTGCCCCAAAGGGGGGTATGCTAAATGGGGGAACATTCTCGAGGAACGTCAAATAAGTACCCTGTATGCCTTGCATTATAGATGTGGGCATACCAAAAGGCATGTCTCTCGTGGGCAAAGAAACATTCTGCATAAATGAGGTTGGTGGCACATTTGCCACTCCCCTGGTAACCGTTGGAACAATTTGTGCCTGCACTGATGTAGACACAGGCATTTCTGCAACTGCAGAAAATGCCACGCTCTGGGTTGGCATAGTGGTGCCAGCCCCCATCCCAGTATATACTTCTTCGTTATTGTTACCGCTACTTCCCCCGGGACTGCCCTGACTAACCACGTTAGACCCTTGAGGGGAGGTTCTTCCTCGATTGCTTGTCATACTCACAGTTTTACCACTTCTCAAGTGCATATACAACGTAAATCACAAGCAAGGCAAGTAACAAGTACCAAATAGCATGCAACAAACAAACAAAACACACAAAACGCTTCTGTAAAACTTAGTTTTCACAAAAACGGCCCCACTGGGTGTGCCAATTTGTTTACGGTGGTTTTTGGTAAACAAATATCCTCTTAGTTCGACTAAAGGAAGTTTTGAATCAGGGTCATTTTGGAAAAACGTCTTGCCAAAGTGTTGTGTGTGAATTGATATTTTTCGACAACGATGAAAGGTTCAAAAGATACTGGATTTCATTAAACGCGGATTGATTACATGAAGATCAAAGTGTAACAAAGTAGAAAGAAAACTGCAAGAAACGTAAATCTCGACAGGAAATTAAACAACAAGACTGGCAAATCCCAGGAAATTAACAAGTAACGCGACAAGCTTAAATGCAGGAAAGATAAACAACTGGTTCTGCAACGTACTCCTCCATCATCACGTCTTGCTCCTTGAGTCTCATTGATGCGGACAGTAGAGCTTTTAGTGAGTTTTTCAGAGTTGAGTTGGGAACCCATTTTTTGACTTGAATTCTCCTATTTATAGAGCATGTCCTTGGCGGTTTTCTTCTTCTTGGATGGGTTAGTGGGTCTGATTTTCTCTTCCCACGATCTGATGCTGGCTTTGGAAGTTCCCTGTGTAGTGGTGGAGATCGTGTGCCTCAACTACTTCAACCGCTTCTTGGCCACGTACTCAGCCATTGTGGTGAGAAACCGACTCGGTCAATGCTGCACATGTTAAATGTGCCCGTGTTTGTAGCAACGGTTCCCTTTGTCGAATTCGACTGCCTCTCTAACTTAGCGTTATTTTCCTTTCCTTTCTTTAGTTCAAGTTCGACTGCCTTGTGTGCTTTGGGCCGGATGTCTTTGGGCCAAAATATTGGGCCAAGAACATTATAACCCATGTTAAACTATTATGCAACGAGGTCAATAAGTCATGCCACATAATAGATGTGGATGACCACATCTAATTAAGATATATATGGTCTTATCAATGTAAATCAGTTAGACTCATTTTGTTTTCATATTATTCTCTCTAAACTCAGGTATTCTTGATTTTGAATTGAGGATCCAGGTATGTTTTACAGGCCACCCCAAGTGCACAAGCGTGCTAGGCGCTCAAAACATCGTGTGCAAGAGATGGAGAAATCTGCTGATCATCTCTCAAACACAAACATAGATGAAATGAAGAAGGAAGATCCTAATCTTGGAAGTTGGATCATGGGTAGGTTTGCTCATCAATCATCATGGGTGATCAAAGGAAAAATTAAAGAACCAAGATGAAGTACACCACAATTATGCTAAATTGGAACCCGACATGAGGGAGTTTAGCCAAACAGTTGGAGTTTTAGCTCAAATAAAACATCCATTTTATGGAAGGAATTCTATATGTTGAAATTCTGAAAGAAATCTATAGAAGTTGAACCATATTCAGGTGATTTAGGCCCTATTGAGCATCTTGATGCGTTCATTACCTCTTTGTTATTCTTCAGTTCCACATATCATGTAATTAGCCAAACTTTTCCTTTGACATGCATTTAGAAAAGTCACTTTGCGGTGGTTTCAAGTCCTTCCTTCATTCAATTGGAGGATGGGATGAACTAGCTAAACTATAATGTCCATCATTTCATCATCAGAAATAGATTTCCGAAGACTTTCCATACTTAGGGTAGGTGAACCAAGGAAGATACGAGTTTCTTCATGATTTCTAGCTTGACGAGATTTTCCAAAGAAGCTACATTGGATCCTAACCTAGATCCAAAAGCATATTTACGTTTTGTATGTGAGGTATTAAGGTCGGGCACAATATCATTTTGTTGTTCATTGGCGAAATCTGAAATGATTACAGAGATACCAGAATGAGAGGTTGAATTATGTCTTAAAAACTTTTGCAATTAAAATTTTAACTATGGTAGACTTTATAGATAAACATTTTCAAATTTTTTCAATAAAATCTCACTGTTAGTATCAGTGAAATAATAACAAGCAATATAAAAAGTAAGGGATAAGAGAAAATGGTTAAATAGATTTATCAAGGTTTACCCTTACGTTTTGGTCTACGTAAGTCCTTATCACTGCCAAGTTTATCCACTAAAAAAAGCGTCTTCATGCTCTATAGCCTATATAAGGTGAAGAATAAACTATACTAAGTTTCTCCTTAAGAGATCGAGGAGTAGTGGACGGTGAAAGCACTAGGACTCTTTTGTCATTGACTTATTGTTTAAGCCCAAGAGAGCTACACAAACGCTTTACAACAAAATGAATGAAATACTTAGATAAATTGATCGATTGCGAGCATGAAAACTTACAAAGCTTAGGGTTAGGGAGGAAAGAGATCGAGAGCAGGAGCAAGAGTGAGATGGAAAAAAGGTTAGGGTTCAGATATAGTTGGTCTACGTAAGTCCTTATCACTGCCAAGTTTATCCACTAAAAAAAGCGTCTTCATGCTCTACAGCCTATACAAGGTGAAGAATAAACTATACTAAGTTTCTCCTTAAGAGATCGAGGAGTAGTACGTGGAAGTGAAGGCACTAGGACTGTTTTGTCATTGATTGATTATTTAAGCCCTGGAGAGCTACACAAACGCTTTACAACAAAATGAATGAAATACTTCGATAAATTGATTGCGAGCATGAAAACTTACAAAGGTTAGGGTTAGGGAGGAAAGAGATCAAGAGCAGGAGCGAGAGTAAGATGGAAAAAAGGTTAGGGTTCAGATATAGGAGAAGGAAGAAAAATGAATTTCATTTCCCCTCCTTGAATTTCAATAAAAATTAGCGCCAACTATAACCGACGCTATGCTTGACCACAAGATTCAGATCTTTCGTTTGCAAGTTGCAACGGTTGCGAATGAAGCAAAATAGAAAAATTGTGACGGCCAAAACGAGCACTCAATCATGTCGGTCTAATTGACGGTATATAGTGTTGACATAGTCGATGCTTAATACTTCAACAAACCTTATTTTAACGCTTCCTATTGGCTTAGCTAGTGTTGGTGTAGCTGACGCTAATGTAAAACTATATATAGTGTTGACTGTTGATATCTGGTCAACACTAATTATATGACGTTATAATCAGGGGCGGACCCACGTGTAGGCTAGGTGTGGCTAAAGCCACACCAGATTTTTTAATTTTTTTTTTGTTAATATCGTTTATAGCGGCGGTTCTGGAACTGCTGCTAAAAGTATTGTGTTAATGTATGGCGACGGTTGAAATCGCCGCCATAGCTTAATAAGTAAAAAATCAAAATTCACGGTTAACATCAAATTAGAACGCGGTTTTTCTTTCTTTCTTTCTTCCATTGTTGCTTTTTGGCATACATCAACTTAAAATCATTTTCCCCAAAAATTGAAAACCCACCAATCTTCACATTCCTAAATTTCTCATCGTATGGAGAACCCTGATCACCGCATCAATCAACCACAATTCTATTTCTATTTTTTTTAATTTTCAATTTTCAAAGATTTTTTTTGGTTTATGAACTTGTTGCACGCGTTGAGTTGGATTGATTTTTTGGGTGAGAATTTTTGCTTCTGAACTCAGCAGATCTGAGTTCTTTGATGGAACCATGTGGGGTTTGGAGCTACCTCCGTTTGTTTTTGCTGATGAGTTTTCCTGTTTTGATTGTTGATTCGTGTCTCTAAATTTTGGAATGTTAAATTAGCAACATTGTAATGTTTTCTCCAAAAAAAAGCAAAATTTGTTATTTTTACTGCACAAATTGGTCTTAACTTTTCATGGTTGAATAAAATTTTGTGTTTTTCATGTGAGAAATAGCTACTTCTTGCTTAATAACTAATATAATTTTTACTTTATATTTTAGTCTATAATTTATTTTATATTTAGCCTCACCAATATATAATGTCTGGATCCACCCCTGGTTATAATGCACCTTTCTTGTCGTGTGGTGACAACAAAAGGAGTTTCAGGAGACAAAGTCATGATCAGGGAGGGAAAAAAATGCTAAGCAAGGAATACTCTGAATACCATATTTGAAATATTTCAAGGATAAAGATAAGATGACACGTGATAATATCTCAAATGAAGGAGATTGCGAACTAATTTTAACCCTTAGATTAAATTTTTTTTTAATACACATCATGTTAGCTCGGGAACAATGATTTTAAACTTTCAAAATACAAACTTTCAATTTTTTTAATACACATCATGTTAGCTTAGCTCTGTTTTTATGAGGACATATGTAACAAGAGTCAATAAATTAACAAATTTATTATTGACTCTTATTAGACATGTTCCAATAGAAATATTGTTTAAGGAGTTAACATTTCATTCTAAAATGGAATAAAATAATTGTTCACATCACAATTTCATCTAAAAATAGGATATGAATTGAAGAAATATTAAAAGATATAGCACGTGATGTATAAAGAAAGGAAAAAGGAAAGATAGAAAGAGAAGGTGAGTTCGATAAAAGCATCCAAAATAATATCTCTCTGCCACCATGATTGCACTTAACCGTTAGTTTTGGGTTCATCCAGAGAAATCTGAGTTTCTCAAGCTGCGTTGGAACAGTAGATTGAGGCATCATATCAATCCAAATATAATTATGGAGGATAGGTCAAAAGTGGGGAAATTATATAAAGCTAGATAGATGATGGAGGGGCAAAATAGTACTAGTTTCAATTTGACCATGTAGGGGAAAACGTATAACGACGATGAGAATTAAACCGAGCTGACACAGGGGAACATCGATCACATGTGATTAATTGAATTGAAATTTCTCCCTTGCCTTCCCATCCCACGTGAATTATATATACCAGGGCCTCCCTCCTCCTCCTTCTCTGTCGCTGGTGTTATGTTTTCTTTCTGTTAACCCGTGGCTCATTTATGCAGCTGGTTAGTTACAAGGACTCTTCATTGATTAATATATCAACGACGCT
Organism: Lotus japonicus; assembly: GCF_012489685.1. Classification (NCBI taxonomy): domain Eukaryota; kingdom Viridiplantae; phylum Streptophyta; class Magnoliopsida; order Fabales; family Fabaceae; genus Lotus; species Lotus japonicus. Next base: position 44,935,108 of record NC_080042.1, read on the forward strand.
GAAAAGGAGAAACCAAGTTCATGCACAGCAGACTCAGTACCACATGCTCTTTTGTTATTGTTATTGAAATGTCTCCATACAATTATTATATTCTATAGTAACAGGAAGGAACTGTAGAACATTTAAATGAAGTAGAGCGTCTAGATCGTTCTTTGTGATGGTTGTCACTGTCATGCTGGCTACATATATAAGTTAGAGAAGAAGAAAGACAAAATACTTTAATTACTCTAATACTATATATTGAAGAAGAAAATTCTGGGTTAAATAACACATCATCCAATCACATTAAAGATGAGTGAGTTGGAATTTCTATATTTTATTTATTAATTTATTTCCAACTCATTTATCACCAATATGATTTGTTGATGGGTTATTTAATCCAAACTTCATCATGAGTCATTTAGACAACTTCTTCAGTATAAATAGTATTAGAGCAATTAGTTAATATTACTCAACTTAATAATTGACATTTGTTGAAGTAATTTAAACAATTTAATATTACAAAAATCATTAATGAATTTGAAATATTTTAAATTAAGAAATAAGTTGTTAATACATCAAATGTATAAGTTATGTAACCACAAAAAATCTATAAGTATAATTATTATTTTCTTTACTTTTTTTTTTTTTGTCAACAATGAGGTAGTTTTAACTTGTATACCTAGGTTTGCCTACTATTATTATTGGTCGTTCAAAGAAAGTCATTTTTGGCAAAATGCAAGAGAGAGTATGGAGGAAGTTTCAGGATTGGAAGGGGAAACCCGTCTCAGAAACTAGAAAATATATTCTTCTAAACTCGGTGGCACAAGCCATACCAAACTATGTGATGAGTTGCTTTGATTCCTGGAGGCATATGTAACGAAATGGATCTATGGCAAATTTTTGGTGTGACAAAAGGAGAAGGAGATGAAGATCCATTGGATGAGTTGGATTCTGTAACACCCCGATTTCTCGAGGGTCACTTTAGTAACCTTTTCAAAAACTAAATATGCCGACTAAACTTTCAAGGTTCCAAAAATGCAAGTATATTTTTTTTCAAAACATGCTCTAGATAATGCATAGTAATTACCCAATAATAGATATCATTATATCCATAAATATGCATACAAATAAGTTTGCAAAAGAAAAATTGAAAGACTTCTTATGCCCGACAAGCTCCTTGTGATCTCCGCACTGGGTAGAACACGAAATAGCAAAATATCGGAACCTACCCTTCCTCTAAAACCCAAAAGAATTCAAACTCATGTGATCATTCTACAAGCTTCAACCAACAATGGTAAGCTTTCTACCCAAAAGGCTCAAGCCTTACACAAGACTCTACTCATCCTCTGAAGGATCCTCCTCGACGGTCGAAAGACCGATCTCTAATAAGATCTGCAACATGGTTATGGCGTCAACAGACATGTAGTCAATCCCACGAACGACTTACGATGCACTTCACCGAGCTGATACAAAGGCATGACACCTTGTCACGTCATCATGGATCCTCCTCATCAGCAACACCACTAAGACTTCCCCAAAAGCATGGTACTTGAACTTGCCGTCGTCCATCACCTGGCAGTCGCCGGCCACCCAAACACAAACAATACATACAATGGCGTGCGAGGGTCAACTTCCAGAATATAGGTATATATACATAATAGTAGGTCACACAATATACACACCATCACATATTTATACGTTTCACGCTTACTCACGTAGATCTATCGATCACGTGGCTTACGTAAACTATGAGGGTGGGTCACCCATGACAACCCTCTCAACACTCATAACAAATCAACTAGTTCACATAAGGCCATATCCCAAATCATATGACATCAAAACGATATATATATATATAGAACATGTGAATAATAATTTATTGTTGTATAAATCATATCTTGTCCTATAACACATCATATTATTACTAATCTTTATCATCACAAAGAGGTGTAAGTCAATGCATGGTGTGCTCGTGCAATGCATGTGACACATCTGGAAAACGCCAAATCCACTCGGGATTGACGGGACAAAACGCGACTCCCCGATTGGGGTTGACCCACTGTCAACGCACTGCTGCACTCAGCTCCACAATTTGGGTTGGCCAACACTCTGTCGCATGTTGTTTTGCCACTTAGGCTGGGCACCTCGAGCGGCCCTAACACAGGCCTCGTGTTTAACCATTTCTGCTCGGGTGTCGCTTACTCTCCTTGGCCATAGTCAAGACGGTCCTAACCCTGCTGGTTTAACCATTTCTGCTTGCTATGCCTTGAAGTACACTCCGCACTTCTTTCAACTATGAATGCATGGATGAATTATGATTAGTCAAACAATGAATCGTCCTCCCACGATAAGTCTCTAACTAACAGTCTCAGTCTCTAACCACACACATAGGAATCATGATTCAGTTACTCTCATGAGCAACAAGTGCCATTTTCACATTCGTGACCCACCAGTCACGACGGTCCATCCTACCGGATGTCCGTATTTCAGAATCAAATTCTTAACAATTCTTGGATCGCCGACCGCTCCCATTTCCAAAACCCTATCCTGCATCCTAATTCTGTTCATACAAAAGGTTCTCTTTAGATTATGAAAGTGTTATCGCTTTGACTTAGATGCATTATGAAGTCTTTCTTTGAAATTTAAATCTTATGTTATTTTCCAAAAGTCTATCATTTCCAAAAGATCCCTATCACCCCAAGGTAACCATGGGCTCGATCCGTATCAGCAACAGTAGTTCAGACCCTCTGTCTAATTATCTCAACGCTTATCACATCGCTCCGATCATAGTCCATATTAACGAGTCACAACATATGCTCAACGATCATAGCATATAAATGTATTTTATCTCCATAATTAAGTCATATCAACGTCACAATTATCATGTTCAGAAAACATATTATATCATAAATCAATCATCAATCAATTAGCATCGCCGACAAGTCGATGTTTAGCCTATAGTTAGGTAGCTAGGTGAGTTGCCCTTACGACAATTATATAGCACATATTTTCAAACAATGTACTAGCCGAAGCGAAGTGCCCTCACCTTAGCCACTTCCCTTTCTAAGCTGCGAATCTGATCTGATCATGTCCTCGCTCCTCGTACCAGCTCGCTTTCTGCCAAATCTTTAGCTCCGACACGAACGCATTCTTGCACTTTGCATCCTTCATAATTACACTCGACTTAGTCACTACTTAAGTTAACTCCATAACTTATGGTCTAAGGTACACCTTAACAATCAAGCATCATGCACTCAGAATAAAGCTTTTCTTTGAAATTCAATTTTGGTCCCCCTAAGAAAACACGTTTTGCAAACAAGTCCACCAACATCCAATCGCTATAACTTTCATCTTTAAAAACACATTTTAAAAAATAAATCCCCAAACTTTTAATAAAACCTTTTCAGCTCCCAAAAATAACTTAATCATAAATAAGTCCCCAAATTTCTAAACCCATTAACAAGAAAACATTGACCCCATTTTCCTGCTAAGAAATCGGCACTTAGAATCCTGAAATGAATTCCAAGTTGGTACCAAATTCCCAAATAAAGTTCTAACTAGGTGCAATTAGGAGGAAATAAATTCATTCTTCTATTCCACAGTGCAAGATTCCACCTTAAGCTTCACTAAAACAATTATTTTAACCCATGCCCTTGTCTAAAATTGTGATAACCACAAGGTTCCAGAAAAAACTTCAAGCTGCCCCTAACTCCCAAAGTTCACGTAGTTAAATGGAAGGTTCAGCCAAGAGATAAGAATGGACATTATTTTCTTCAGAACCTTAGTGATATGAGGCTAGAAACAAGTATAGAAAGTCGAGAGCTTACCAAAATCAAGTTCTGGAAATTTTTCGGCGAAGAGTCGCCGGCGAAGATGAAGTTCACGACGGTTCTTGCGGCGGGAAAGGTAATCGGAAAACAGGGGAGAGGGAGAGAGCTCGCGGCTGTCACTTCCTCCTTCCCATGGTGGTGCTCCAAACTATGCTCATGGAGCTCACAAAACAGGTTCAGAGAAGAAAGATGCAAGGATGGTGATGGAGAAAAGAAAAAGAGTAGAGAATGAAGAGGGCAAAGAGAGTGAAGCGGCTTGATGTTGGTGGTGGTGATAATTCACAGCCTCCATTTCCTTTTTATAGTGATTAAAAGCAATGAATAAGCTGCTAAAAGATGGTGAGTCATGCTCTGCAACCACCGGTTGTAAAGTCCCCTAAGCAAGCTCTAAAATCATCGCTTAGTGTCCCAAAACCTGTTTTCTGACCATCATGTGCAGCACCTCTATTCTCTTTCTTCGTTTAATATTTTTTTTCCCAAAGCTCACTCATACCCATTCAATTCTCCCCATCCTTATCTTCTGCCAAATCCTTCATGTATTTGTAGACAGTAATTAAGTACAAGTTGCTGAAGTTTCTTCACCATGAAGAAAGTCATGAACCGACTTTCACTTGCAGAACCTTATTTTATTTGTTTCAGAACATGTACTAGGAGTAACGAAAACAGAAATGGAAAGAAAGAAAAGAAGATATATATGAATTTTGGTAGTGTAGGATTTAATTTATAGAGCTATAAAACAAAAATACTAGGACGAAGAATTATTATCCTAAAAATTATTAGGGACTCTATGATATAATTTAAGATCACTTTGAACAAGTTTAAGTGATCAAGAAACAAGTATTAATTTAAATTATAGTCTATATATTATTTAAAATCATATTCATCTCTTAGTCACTAACGTGACTATTATTTTCTTTCACATTTCTTTAATTTATTTAAGAAACTAATAATAATGATTATCTTAATAATAATACAATCATTTTATGTAAACATTAAACACGCAAAGTACAATAACCACATCAACTTAAGCTTAACAACCCTTATCGCTCTTAAGCCGATAAATAATTAGTTAGTTAAACGCTTAATTTTTCTGGGTCTTACAGATTCAAGGACCAAGTGGATTTCAATCAGGCTCTCCTATCAAATCAGGGGCGGTTGATGTTTGCTAAAAATTCTTTATTGTCCAAGGTATGAAAAGCCAAGTATTTCCCTCTAAAGGATTTACTTGATGATGGAGTTGGTTACCAACCGAGCTATGCATGGAGGAGCGCTTGGGGTGCCATTGGGATAGTTAAAGATGGATTAAAGTGGAAAGTTAGGGATGGGTCCGCTATAGATATCTAGGATGATGCTTGGCTTCTGGGTACTGGAAATGGCTTGATAATTACACCATGTTATGGAGATCTCCGTGGAAGCAAAAGTATCGACTTTGATTCGTGAAGAAGAGAGAGCATGGAATGTGGGGTTGTTAGACAAATACTTCTCTTTTCACGAGGCCCCTGGGGCTTTTTAATAATGTTTTAATCTCAACAATTGAATTAAACTCAAGGGTCATAAATTGTTCCTCTCACTCTCACCTAAAAAACCATCATCTCACTAGATATTGATTGATTGATATTTGAGAAGTTCTTTGTCAATTTATTATACTACTAATGATCTCAAATCATTAATGATTACTGCTTTTGTTGTTCTCTTTTTAGAGAAGTGTAATTTTTTTTTTTGTGTATTTCTTAGTTAGAGTAAATATCATGTGAAAAACTTGTTGTTTGTCGTGAGGGCTTAGTCTCGCGCGAACAACACCAATCGACGGGATGAACTTTTGGTGAGTGATTGTGGCTAGAGGTGGTGGCGAGGGTCTCCGTCATGAGCAGCTTCTCGAGGGGACTTGCGTTGACACTACAACGCCCAGGTCAAGGAAATGAGTACCTAAAACAAGAAGAAATATATATATATATATATATATATATATATATATGTGGGAATGCAAACTTACTCCCACTTGATTTTGTGAAGGAGTAAGTTAGCATCCAACACCTTTTCTTTTGGACCAAAAACTCTAACTCTCTTTTCTTAGGACAATTAAAGTGGGGTTATTTACGTAATTTTTCTTATCAAACTTATTTTTTTTGGTTACATACGGAAAATTAAACAAAACTAAGCAAGAACATCCTGACAAAGCAGGGGAACAATAGCCGCAGGTGGGTTCTTCCAAACCGTCCATTGACAACGCACTCTCGTAGCTAGTTTAGCCAACGCATCAGCAACCGTATTCCGTTCCCGAGGTAGATAGCGAACTGTAACTTGCCAACCACGACGAAGGAAATCACGCACTCTCCGAATATCATCACGTTGTCAATACTGGTCCACTGACTCAGAACCGAGAACCACTTCGACCAGCTCCATGCAGTCAGAGCGACAAACCAATTTGCGATAACCGAGATCCCAAACCAGTTTTAATCCTTCATAAAAAGCGCGTAACTCTGCTGTCAAGACATCACCAGTGCCCCAAAACACAGCAAACTCGGTCACCCATCGACCATCCTTATCCCTCAATACACCCCCACCTCCAATCACTTGCAAGTCCGGTACCATACTGCCATCAGTGCACATCTCCACAGTATCAGCATCCAACCCCTCATTCTCGTGGAGAACGGAACCTGAGACACAACGCAGACGTCCCCATCGTTGAAACTCAACCACAGCAACTTGAATTTTCCTCAACACAACATCCAGTGGCCACGGTTGTGATTCAAAAACTCTGTTATTCCGCCAGGTCCATAATGTCCACATGACCGCACACGAGAATGCATGGTCTGCGTGCTGGAGATGGCCTACGAGCCAATGGCGAAATGACAGTGTGTGAGGTAGCCTGGGCAAGAGTGACCTGAAATGGTTCCAAACTTGTTGGGCCACGGAACAACGTCTGAGAAGATGCTCAACATCCTCCACTGGCGCTCCGCACTGAGGGCACGATTCATCATCCGCAAGGTGACATCGTTTCCTTCGCTGGTTCGTGGGCAACGAACCTCTTGCTTCCAACCAAAGGAAAAACCTAACCTTCTCAGGGGCTCGGCTTTTCCAAATCATGCGCCAAAGCTGGGATGTGGGATGATTGTTTGCCGTTAACATGGAGTATGCTGACTTTGCTGTGTAGCACCCATCATTCTCCCCAGACCACAGAAGCTGATCTGCACCCTCTGGTTGTTGTGGAATAACAACACGCATAATCTCCTGTTTAATCTCATCAGGTAACAAAGTAAAGAGGCAATCAAAATTCCAGCTAGTATCATGCCACAAATCTGAGACACACAAGTTAGTGTCTGTTATATGGACAAACGGGATACGCTGAGCAAGCAAACCTGTTCCCAGCCAGTTACTGAACCATAACGAGGATCCTCCAGTTCCCAACCGAGGTCGGAAACCCGGCGCCACTGCATCTCTTGCCTTATCAAACTTATCAAACTTATTTAATTTTAAACACAATTTTTCTCTCTCTTCATTTATCACCTTCTTCAACCTTTCTCTATCTTCAACTTTTGCTGCCACTTCTCTGCAACAACTCATTGCCTGTTTTCAAATTTCTACCTCCAAGAACCAAACCCATTTTTATTTATTAGCAACAAGTAACAGTACCCGCTTCCTCTGCTCATTTTTGTTTCTGCAAATACAAATTTGGTTTCTAGAATTTCGGTTTCAAATTTCTTATTTTTCTCTCTGTCGTTTTCCCCAATTCATGATACACCCACCTTCAGTTCACCATCCCGCCGCCGGTACCGTCCCTGTCGCCCACCACCGCCTCGGCCACGCTGCTGGCAACTTCATCGTTGTGAACATGGAAGCCATCAGAGAAGCCATTAGAGAAGGAAAGATCTCAAAGAAAGGGAAGGAGTTAATAAGGAGAGAGAAAAAGTATAAGCATTAAATAAAGTTTGGGTACAAAATTACACAAAAACCATTACTCAACTATTTAAAAAAGAAAAAAGTGAGGGGCACATTTTGTCTAAAAGAAAAGGTGTTGGGTGCTAACTTACTCCTTCACAAAATCAAGTGGGAGTAAGTTAGCATTCCCCATATATATATAGTGAATAGTTTCTACCTGTAGATTTTTGAAGACTTACCTTTTATATGAGGATGAATAAGGGGATATCACAGTACAAATGAGTGCATGGTACAAGTTTAATTGTGAGTCATTAGACCATCCACAATGGATGGTTTAATTGTTTGTTGAAGTGTGTTGAAGTTTGTTGAAGTGTTTTAATGATTGTTGGATTTAGTTGAAAGAGGAGAGAGAGGGAGAAAATGTTGAAGATATTCAACAAAAAAAAGGAGCCTGCGGTGTGCCACGTGGCGCGAGGCCAGTGGCCACCGCAGGCGCGTGTACAGCACGCGCAGACAAGGCGCGTGACGCGCCTTGTCTGCAGGAGAGAGAAGACGGCTTTTTCTGCCCCTGCCACGTGGCAGCCTGTGGTTGGTCAGTCCGGATTTCGTTTTTCCTTATCTTTTGAACTCAATTATTTCATCAAAAAAATATTTTCTGAAAAAAAAAATTATACCAAAATTCATGATTTTTTTTTCTCTATAAATAGAGACTTGGTTCGTTTGATTTGGACACAGAAAAAAAAACCAAGTTTTTTCACTCTCTTATTATCTCTCTCACCATCTTATTTATCTATCTATTAGCATTTGTATTGAAATGGATCCCAACAATCCCCATTTCAACACCCAGAATTCTTCAAACAACCCATTTTACAACCAAAACCACAACAACTATGAAGATCCAAATCAAACTTCTTACCAACATCCTCAAAATCCCACCAATTATCAAGTCCCACATCAATTGTTCAACCAACGTCCTCAAAATCCAAACTATTATCAAGTCCCCCATCAATTCTCCAACCAACGTCCTCGAAATCCAAACTATTATCCAGATCCGAATCAATATTCGTACCAACCTCCTCAAAACATACAAAATTTTAACCAGTCATCAATTGTTCCAAACTCTCATCCATCTTATGGATCTGTGAGATATTCATCTCAAACACCTCAGTCTAGTGGTTATATGCCAGTGGTTCCTGAAAATGTTCCGAGTGTTGATGTAGCGGAATTTCTGGAATTTTCAACACAAGTCAATATTGGTGGCGGGTCAGCTGATAATGAAGTCAATGAAATCACTCCTAAGAGCAAAAAAGCCCATTTACCCGCATGGAACACTGCACAAAATCTAGTGCTAATTAGTGGGTGGATTAATTGCGGAACAAACAGTGTTGTCGGAAGAAACCAGAAAGGAGAAACATTTTGGAGAGATATTGCTGAGTATTGTAATGAGCATTGCTCATTCGATCCTCCGCGCGATTGGGTTGCCTGCCGAAACCGTTGGAATTATATGAACACAAGACTGGGTAAATGGATTGGCGCTTATGATAGCGCTAAGCGTGAGCATCGAAGCGGTTGGTCGGAGGATGATGTTATCGCAAGAGCGCAGGAATTATACGCAAGTGGGAAGATTGGTCAATTTACTTTGATGGAAGAATGGCGCGTTCTCCGTGATCAACCACGTTTTTGTAGTCAGGTAGGAGGAAATAGTGGCTCGAGAAGTAGTGGATCTAAGAGATCACACGACAGTGATGCAAGTGGCTCAAACTCTATAGGATCAATTCCTCGTCCAATGGGTAGGGAGGCAGCTAAAAAAAAGAGTAAAAAGAAAATTAGAGAAGATGCTGACGAGGTGGTGGACAAAGAGTGGGATTCTTATATCCATTTCAAGGAGAAAGAGCTTGAAAAATTGGAAAAGATAGCATCGGTGCAAGCAGAGACTAACGAATTGATGAAAGAGAAGACTAATGCGATGAAAGAGAAGACTAATGCTAAGAAAGTTAGTATGTATCTAAAGCTAACTTCGGAAGAGCATCTCAGTGACCGTAAGAAAGAGTTGTTAGAGCAGTTGTCCAAAGAGCTATTTGGAAATTAATTTCAAGCGAGTCTTTGTCTGTAATCGGTCAAACTTGTCAGTGGTGTGAAGTCTGTAGTGTTTGCTTTAATGTTTGCTTTAATGTTTGCTTTAATAATTTTCAAGTGGTGACAGCTATGTAATGTTTGCTTTAATGTATGGGTAACTGTGTTTGAATATGTACCATTCAATTCGAATCTTGTCCTTTTCCGATAACTTATTTCAAATCCACCAGTGGTGTCAAGTCTGTAGTGTCTGCTTTAATAATTTGCCCGTGGTGTTAGGTCAGTAGTGTTTGGCTTTTATGATTCTCGGGTAACTGTGTTTGAATATGTGCCACTCAATTCGAATCTTGTCCTTTTCCGATAATTAACTCTGGTTGATAACTTATTTCAAATCCACCAGTGGTGTCAAGTCTGTAGTGTTTGCTTTAATAATTTGCCCGTGGTGTTAGGTCAGTAGTGTTTGCCTTTTATGATTCTCGGGTAACTGTGTTTGAATATGTGCCACTCAATTCGAATCTTGTCCTTTTCCAATAATTAACTCTGGTTGATAACTTATTTCAAATCCACCAGTGGTGTCAAGTCTGTAGTGTTTGCTTTAATAATTTGCCCGTGGTGTTAGGTCAGTAGTGTTTGCCTTTTATGATTCTCGGGTAACTGTGTTTGAATATGTTCCACTCAATTCGAATCTTGTCCTTTTCCGATAATTAACTCTGGTTGATAACTTATTTCAAATCCGGCACTCAACCACCATTCAATGTACCTACTTATATGGACTCATAGCTCCATTGATGTACCAATATCCCAAATCTCTTCCAATCTACTTCAAATTTCACAAAAAATGGATCCATCTGAGTGTCCTTTTGATCTTGCAGCATACATTCAAAATAGTCAAATTGAAGAAGCTTATGTACTCAACCGATTTAGAGAGCGTCGAAGAAAAATTCGAGAAGATGCTGCACCTCGTAGTAGAAAATATCTCGGTAGAGATCATACAGCGGCAAACCAGATGCTAATTGGCGACTACTTTGCCAATGAGCCTACATATGACGATGCAATGTTTCGTCGTCGGTACCGGATGCAAAAGCATCTTTTCCTTCGAATCGTTGATGACCTTTCAAGTAGTGATAACTACTTCACCCAACGCGTTGATGCAGCCAATAAACAAGGTATATCACCCTTAGCAAAATGTACCACAGCAATGCGAATGTTAGCATATGGTGTGGCAGCAGATGCGGTCGATGAGTACATCAAAATTGGAGGTACTACAGCATTGGAGTGTTTACGTAGATTCTGTAAAGGAATCATACGATTGTATGAGCAACAGTACCTGAGAGCACCAACCCAAGAAGACCTGCAAAGGATATTACATGCTAATGACATGCGGGGGTTCCGAGGCATGATCGGAAGTATTGACTGCATGCACTGGGAGTGGAAAAATTGTCCTAAAGCATGGGAAGGTCAATTTACTAGAGGGGATAAGGGAACCACAACAGTTATTCTTGAAGCAGTTGCAACTTATGACCTATGGATCTGGCATGCCTTTTTTGGATGTCCTGGAACGTTGAACGACATAAACGTTCTAGATCGGTCACCAGTGTTTGATGACGTGGAACAGGGAAAGACTCCAGCTGTGAATTTCGTTGTGAATCAACGTCCCTATAATATGGCATACTATCTAGCCGATGGTATCTATCCTTCTTATCCAACTTTCGTCAAAACGATTAGACTTCCTCAAAGTGAACCCGATAAGTTATTTGCAAAAGTTCAGGAGGGATGTCGGAAGGACATCGAACGTGCATTTGGAGTTCTTCAAGTTCGTTTTAAAATCATCCGTGAACCAGCTCGCTTGTGGGACATAGATGACTTGAGTATCATTATGAGGTCATGCATCATATTACATAATATGATTGTCGAGGATGAACGAGATACATATGCTCAACGTTGGACCGATTTTGAGCAATCTGGGGAAGGTGGATCTAGTACACAGCAACCATACTCGACCGAGGTTTTACCCGCTTTTGCAAATCATGTGCGTGCTAGATCCGAGTTGCGTGATTCAAATGTTCATCATGAACTGCAAGCAGATCTAGTGAAGCACATCTGGGCAAAGTTTGGAATGTCTCAGGATTGAAGATGATTTGTATCGTACTATTTACGTTATTTGTGTGTTGTGTGCTTAGTTTTTCCTTGTCTTGCATTTTAAGATATTGTGTGCTTAGTTTGTTGTCTTGCATTTTATTTTAAGAAAATAAAATAAATTCTTGTATGCTTAGTTTGTTGTCTTGCGTTTTAAGTTAAGAAAAAAAAATTATAGTCTATATTTTAAAAAAAAAGTCTATATTTAAAAAAAATAAAATCGTTAAGTGTTTATTGTTTTAATTTAATTTAAATCGATAATTGTAATTTTATGTAATTATAAAAACAAAAATATAAAATTAAATAAAAATGTGAAATAAAAAAGTGGTGGGGTAGGGTGAGTGGTGAGTGGTGGGGTAGGGTGTTGAGAGTTAAACAAAACCATTGGAGTGGGTAATTGTTGAAAGTTTGTTGAATTGGAGAGAGAAGATGATGTGGAGTGTTGGGAAGAGAAAAAGTGGGGTAGAAAAGGGTTAAACAAAACATTTTTTGTTTAACCATTGTGGATGGTCTTAGGTTCCCTGTCCATTGCTCGGTTTGGACGATCCATGAGGATTTTGCGTATTGCACTTCGGGCATAGGTGCTCTGACCTTTGATGGGACATTATGTGAAGTAATATAAACTTCGTTGGCTGCGGCACAGAGTTCATTTATGGGTGCGGTTAGGTTGCATGGCTCTCATGGATGATTATCGTGCCTAAAATCAAAAGGTAAAGATTGAGGCTGATGTTCAGGCCAACGGGTTTCCAACTATCATAAGGTTGGTTCAAGAAGATCGTTCAAGGAGTGAGGGGTCTCGCGACTATCTATTGACGATTAAAGATGGTATGGTTGGAGGTGTTTCTCAAGTCAACTACAAGAAAAAAAGTGTTTTTCAAAATTACATATACAAGTACAACACTTAAAATGGTAAGTGGGTTTAATAACTTTGCTTTCATATTATTGTGCAGTTTATACACATCATAACTAACATTTAATGATTGCGCCTCATCTTATCCAACCAAGAAGTTAATAAGTGGAGTTCAAGAAAAAAAGAAGTTAATAAGTGACTATCTTATTGGGGTTAGGTACCCAAAGAATCCCAAGAAGTAAGAGAGATATCTATGCAGTTTTACAATCCACCCACATGCACCTGGGCCTTTGCAATAGAAAAGTGATATCTAGCTACATTGCAAAAGGAAAATTTCAGCCCATTAGCCCAAACGTGACAGCAGCTGCCAAAAGGGAAATAGCTGAAAAATCAAAATACAAACAATGAAACACTCGTATCAAAGCAATATTGGTGTTCACAGATGCAAGAAAGACAACCACCAACACCTATCACAACAAATTTCAATAATAAACTAGCTGCCATGTTTCAAGAAAGAGAAAACCAAACAAAGCTAAATTACAGAGGAGAGAATCAAAGCATCTTTTTCCATGTTACCCTTGCCCAAATATTCTATGCCAATGTCCAACTCCAAATAATGCCTTGGATTCTTCTTGAAGCAGCATAGCATATTCTTTTTCTGTTTTGAAATTAGCATAGCATATTCTATCTTTTTTTTACTGGTTTGGTGGCTCAGAAAGTACAAAGACTACTTAGAAATCGTCACCATCGTAACCATCGTCTCCATCAAAGCCAAGATCATCTTCAACTTTTTCCGCAGCATCGTCAGCAATCTTATCCTCAACATACTCCGCACCTTCCACCAATGCGATTCCACCTAGAACCCCAGCCACCGCGCCTACAGCCAATCCTGTCCCCATCCCCCCAAACTTACTCTTCTTCTTCTCCTCAGTATACCCATACGACGCCGTTTGCCCCGAATACCCCTGTCCACCATACGACGCCGTTTGACCCTGATACCCCTGTCCATACGACGCCGTTTGACCAGGATACCCCTGACCACCATACGCTGCCGTCTGCGGCGGCGCATTGTAAGGATACCCCGACGGCGGCGCGGCGGAGTAATACGGATCCTGCGGCGGAGCACCGTACGGTGCTCCATACGCCGGCGGAGCATGGGAATAATCACGCGACTGAGCAGGAGGAACGCCGTAGGGAGATGCAGCGTAATACGCACCCGGCGGCGGCGCACGGTAGCCGGACTCTTTGATCGCCACCTTCACGTCCACCTTCCCTTGCGGCCTCCCGGAAGGGCGTTTCAGCGTGAGGGCGCGGCTGGCTCGATCGCCGATCCCGGCTTCATCGAGAATCTCCCTCAGCTTGAGCTTAGCCGAGCCGATGAGCGGCTTGGTGTCTTCCTCGGAGCCGAAGTGGACGACGTCGATGAAGAGCGTGAGATCTTCAAGCGGCTCCGGTGGTAGAGGGATCGTGAGGGTCTGGTCCCAATTGGCTTCGGTGTCGCCGTTTTCGTCGGCTCTGGTCGAGAATTTGTTCTTCGGGTCGACCCACACGACGGCGTATGGCTTGTTTGGGCCGTGGCGCCAGTTCACGTTCTTCAAGCCGCGAGCTGATGATAGCTTCGTTTCGAGTTCGTAGCGTGATGCCATTGTTTCAGAGAAGAGGTTTGGGGTTTTTGAGAGAATGTGTAGTTGGTGATGCTGGTTACGGGTTTTATAGGTGTGGAGTGAGGGTGGAGACTGGTTTCCTTTAGCACACACTTTTGTGGGGTAATTACAGCATTGCCATTGATTACTCTTTTTTTTTTTTTTTTTTGTTGCAAATGGAAATGAAACAACTAAACAAACTAACTAAGCAAGAACGTCCTTGACACTACAAATAATTATCACATTTATTACTCTCTAACTCTTACTTAGACATTAAGTTTTTTTTTTTACATTTAGAATACAGATAATTATCACATTTATTTTACCAAAAAATAATAATAATTACCACCTTAATTAAGAAAATATTTGATAAACTTAATTAATGTGTTAATTAAAAAATGATAGTAATTTTTTTGGCAACATACGGGGCTAAAAGCCCAAGCTATTCCCTTCTATAAAGAATATTACAGCTATCAAACATAAAAGGAATTAAACAAAAATCAGGGACACTATCATGATAAATGTGGTGTTTTTACTTAGAAAATTAATTGTTAGAGTTGTCATTACATACATGTAATCTATCATAAATTATGGGATAATTAGAATTCTAAAAAATATTAATTTGTATATACTATAAAGAGTCTTATACATGCATTAACATCACTTCATTTTTTATTTTAAATTTTTTTAAATTTAAATTTTTTTTTTTACATCGGAAAGATAAATTGCATCCGTCAGAGATTGATCAATGAACCTCCCTCACCTAACCTACATGTCCCCTAGCTCTTACCGCTTGAGCTATTATTCGGGGATAATTTAAATTTAATTATGATATGATAACTTGATAATTTTTTTTTGCCATTAAAAAAAAGAGATAACTTGATAAATTTTAATTAGATTGTGATTGTGTAAAAAATATCAGGTTTATAAAAAAAAATTAACAGATGATGTTAAAGCAATTTTAATGGAGAAAGCAGATTGGACAAGGAAAAAAAAAAGAGAAAACATAGTATAATGAATTAATTTTAATACCACACGCTGAGTACACGGTGAGGGGTGGTTTTGTCAACTAAAATGTTGTTCCGGTTGTTGGTTACAACTTACAAGTGTAGCAAAGCAGGGGAAATAACATCTTGGGAAGGGAATAAATAAGGAAGGTGGTAGCTTTGGAATTAAGTCATAGTTGTCGTTGGTGCTTCAAAGAATTGAAGCTGCCTATAATTCACTTTATCAAAAGACTTTTCTAGAAACTCTTATCATGTTTGACTAAACTGAACATTTCTTATTCTAATTATGTTAATTAATTATATATGAAATTAACTTATAATAATAGAGGTCGAATAAATGATTCATGATAAAGTTTGGGTTAAATAATCCACCATCCAATCACATTGAAGATAAGTGAGTTAAAATTTCTATATTTTATTTATTAATTTATTTCCAACTCATTTATCTGTAATGTGATTGGATGGTGGGTTATTTAACTCAAACTTTATCATGGGTCATTTAAAAAACTCAAAAGCTAGACATATAAAGAAGTGTGAAATTAAAACCCCTCATATAAGCTTTTGAGGAGTAAATATACAATACAAGGTTTGTTAAATTAAATTGACTTGCTAAATTTTAAGTAACTATGGCTTGAGGAATAATGTCACTTTCATACCTTTAAGAGAGGTGAAATGAAAAGAGAGATAAAAAAAAAGTTAAAGAGATGATGTGATAGATAATGAGAGGAGAGAGATAGAAATAAAAATATGTAGAAATGAAGTGTTTAGAAAATGAGGTATCATTATTGTGGCTTGAGCTTTTAATATTTAAAATTATGAGATGTTGGCACGCACTCTAAGGGGAGAAAATAATATATTCTTTAATTCTTCAAAAAACAATTTTATTATTCTCAACCTTAATCAAAGCATGGAGCATGAGGTGATGCCCTTCGTGAATTGCATCGTCAGATAAGACCAGTGGGGACTTCAATTCAATTGATTTGCGCGATCACCCCCTCTAAGACATAAAACTGATAAAAGTCACTCACTCATACACAATATTCAAAAGAAAATCACCCCTCCTAAACCCCAACGGTAGAATTTTGGTGCTTGAGACGTCCTATAACACAGGACTTTCACAATTAGAATTAGTTGTAGAATTATTTGAATTCTGATCACGTCATAAGGTTTAGAGACCTTAGTGAACAATTTTCTGGAATTAGCTCACAGATCATGCTCATGGATCCAATCTCTAACATAAATTGTGTGTTTCAATTAATTAGCTGTGCAACAAGATATACAATTTACAATTGAACATGTTCCTTGAGTTCTCATAACCAATGCAAGTGGAATTATAGATTCTCAAAAGCAATACCAAGGGGATCACAATGGAGGTAAATTCAATTCTGGAAGTGGGCGCTTCTAATTCTAGAAACAACATGAATTACAACTCACATGGCGAAAAATGGTATGGCGCAAATGGATATTGAAATCAAGCTCGTCAAATTTGTTATTTCTATGGGAGATCAGGACACACTGTGGATGTTTTCTACACAAAACATGGATATCCATATTGTTTTAAGCAAAAGAATAACAAATTTCAAGGTCCGACGAGGCATGCTAACATGACTTTGGGTCCTGATTCTAAATTCAGTGCTACGAATGAAGATTCCGACTCAAAATCATGGAGATAATTCTCACTTCACTCTCACAGGAGCAGGATCCAAATCGTACAACCAGGGTCAATTTTTTCCCATGTAACCAAGAATTATGTTGTGGCTCAACTCAACACACAGTGATAATTTCTTGCCTCTTCAATGGATTATAGATACAGGAGCTACATATTATATTTCTGGTAGCTTAGCTAGTTTTGTTTCTTATAAAAAGGATAAAGTATGTTCTTGTAAAGTTTTCCAATGGTAATTCTCTTGTTGCACATTATGTAAACACTAAATAGCTACCTAAGAATTATGTGAATTTGATCCGCAGCAATATAATCAAATTAAAATCCCAAACTCAGAAGTGTATATTGAAAACTAGAAGGAAATCAAGTATAATAACAAATTGAAATGCTGAAAATAAAGAGTTAAGGGATAAGAAGATCACAAACAGATGTATCATGGTTTACCTTCACCAACCGAAGGCTATGCCAAGTCCCTCTGTCTAATTCAGTGATTGTTCCACTATGTAAGCAATGTTCAGTACAACCCTCACACCAAGACCCTCAAGAACACCCTCAAGAAAGCAACCACTTCCTTGTTTACATTGCGTACACCAAACTCTATGGTGGACTCTGAATCACCCCAATTCAAAGGACTTTTTGCATAATCACCAAACACTATATGATGATCTTCACCAAACTCTATGGTGGAGAAAGAATCACTTAGATTCTAAGAGAAGAAGAAGAACTTTACAATGGCTAAAAAGATACACTCAATGTAGGAGTAGAATCTTGTCACGATCACTTTCAAGCACAATATCACATAAGACTCAAAAATTTATGGTTTATAAAATTTGACAGCATTTTCACTCTTTGAAAATATGAAAGTTGTGTTTTGTGTATATATAGATATTTTGTAGAGCTAATTCGATAGGAAACTTTCATAGATAATTTGGCAAAAAAAATAGGAAAACCCAGCTAGATCTGCTTATCCATTCTCTAATCTAATTTATTAAGAACTCCAAAAATATATAAATATTTATTCCAAAAGAATATTTTAAATTAGAAAATAACATAGTGGAACTTTTAATACAAAATGTTACATGAAATAATTTTAAAAAATGCATGAAAGAAATAGAAAATATAATTACAATCAATATACTGTATAGAAAGCCATTATACTTAATTTAACACAATGCAAAATTCAAATTCAACATGTAAAGCGTATCAAATGTCATGAATAGAATCCAGCTAATTATGATCCAAGCTAAGTAGCATTTTGTTATAATATTCATTCTCAACATCATAATCTTCAACTTTATATATCTTGAGATGATGATGCTTGGTTTTTTTTATACAGAAAGTCATCATAAACCCAACCAAACATAAGAACCCAAAACACATCCAAAGCAAACCTCAGAAGCATTAACACATGCTTTAACGCCTAACAAAACAGTCTAAAACAAACCCTAAGGGTGACAAAATTGATCAAATCGGGATCCAACAACCATCTTCAAAGAATGATCCAGAGTGGTAGGAGCAGCTAAAAAAACCAAGAGAACACATTCAAACCAAAGTGTAGCTAGCTTCAAAGAGCGTAGAGGCAAAGGGGAGGGGTGACAAATCAGGACCAGCAAGAAGCACGCCGAGCAAGAAACAACCCAGGAACGAAAACCCCCAGCAAATCAGAGTCAACAATGTCAAAATCTACCATGCCTCACCTGACTAGAAGCAAAAGAGTAGAAAGGAGCACCATCAAAACTAATCAAAACCCAGAACACCAAATGTCTCAAACCCAACGAAGTTCAACGAACCCCCACGAAACTGCCCTGCCTCACCAAAGCTACAAATCAACCGTTGTAAATTTAACTGTAGATTTGCAAAACACGGACTGGAATTTTGAAGAAGGAGAGGAAAAACAAGGGCATGATGCTTAGTGAGAAGAAGACGTGATGACCCGGGATTTAAGGCTATTTTTCCTAGTTTATTTGCATGCATTTTACTATAATATTTAAGATATTTTAGTCATTTTAGGACACTTTAGGCTTATTTCATGCATTTTAATATTTTTATTTAGTTTTAGTATTTTTCTACATTTTATATTATTTTTCTAGATTTTATTAGATTTAAATTAGCTTTATATTCTATTTAATTATTATTATGATTTATTTACTTTAATTTAGGATTAGATAAGTTAATTTTAAGATGTTATCTTATTTTTATCTCTTATCTATTTTTATTTGCTTTATTTTAGGAGAAGATTTGGAGAAAAAAATAAGAAATCATTGAAAATTCGGAATTAAAAAAGAATTCTGGAGGCTGGAATCATGCGGAGCACAAGTGCACAAGCTTATCATGCACCTGCGCCTCTGATCGTGACACGTGGAGAACTCTGGAAATGAAAGCCCAGGATCGCGCAAGTGCACAGCTATACAATGGGCGCGTCCGCACTGAATCATTTTCTGCGCCAGAAAAGACAAAATAGGCACAGAACACGAAAAAGCACTATAAAATCAGTTTTAAACCTATTTTTTTGGGATCTTTTTCATCTTTCTTTTCTCCTAAACCAAATAAAAAAAGCTTTGGGAGACTTGGAAGCAATTTCTTGGTGGAGAGGAAGGCTAGGCCCTTGAGGGCCGGTGTCAGGGCCATGGAGGAGGTGACAGCTTCTCCGGATGTCCATGGCTCCGTTCTATTTTGGGTTTTGCTTTTCTTTTTACCTATTTCATTGTTTTACTCTCTTTTAGTATTTGGGATGACTTTATTTGATTTTCTTTCTTGTTCAATATACTTTTATGCAATTATAAGTATGTGTTTCCATTATTTGGCGTTTCTCTCTATGCTTAGTGCTTCTATTGGTCGATTGATAATTTTAAGGGTTTATATTAATTCGTAAATAAATTGAGAAATTGATATGAGTTAATGTAGCTTAGTTCATAAGAAGAGGAAAAACACCTATGTCTTAGGTTT
This sequence comes from Lotus japonicus, assembly GCF_012489685.1. Classification (NCBI taxonomy): domain Eukaryota; kingdom Viridiplantae; phylum Streptophyta; class Magnoliopsida; order Fabales; family Fabaceae; genus Lotus; species Lotus japonicus. The sequence goes on from NC_080042.1 coordinate 44,955,117, forward strand.
AATAATTCTCTTTGCGCGTTCATTTATCTTTTACCAATTTGATGTTGTTTAGGATTTGGATGACAATTGAGAAGTTGGTGTAAATTTAGTTTATGAGAGGAACCACCCTTGCATCAGTCATCTTAAGAAAGACATGTCTTAGGTAGGGTTAAGGTTTTCTAGGTGACAATAGGAGACATTAACTCTTAGGTATGAATATCATGAGTTGGAAAAGAGATCTATACCGAGTGACTAGTCGGGATACTCACCTCTCTAGGATATGATTATCTAGTATGAACTATTAGGATTTCTTGAGTGACAGTCAGAGATTCTATCCACTAGGACATGAACTTCTTAGGTTAGGAACAGAGCTTGGGAATGTCTTATCGAGTATGTATGTGCAATAATGCTCCTTTATGATCACTAGGACTTAAGGAATTAAGGCTAGGTTCTTAATTGGTAGATTCACTTAGCTAAGAAATTAGTAGGTGAATAACTCTTATCGGCATCTTAAATGTTAATTTCATCTTATAAGAGTATATTGGTTGATAATAAGTAGTAAATCAAGTGAACTCATTTTCCAAATACATTTTCTTCTTTGTTTGCCTCCGTGAAACTTCTTTTATCGCTTTAATTATAGTTTTTCCTCAATTTAAATAAAACACATATTATGTTTAAACTGTTCAAACAATGTTTAGCTAGTGAAATTAATACGTAGCAACACAATCCCTGTGGAGACGACAAAACCCGATACTATACTACGATTGAGTCTTGAAAGGGATTTGATAGTAGTAAGTGGAGGAAAACCTCTTCATTAAATATCCTTTCATCAAAATGGCGCCGTTGCCGGGGATTGTGCTTCCGCTTCTATTAGTTAAGCTAGTCGGGTGTTGTTTAGAACATTATCATAGTATGCATTTTTTTATGTTATGCTTCTTATATGTCAATTCAATTGATTTGTTCTTGTGCTGAATGCTTGTTGTGGCCTGATCAACTATAACATGATATGAGGTTTGGAATTCTGTGAACCTGACTTAGAATGAATTAGCTAGTGGATTTAATGAGAATTAAGTTCATTAGTCATGAATTTATGATTTGATGCATATGATTTTGAGTCATAGTCTCTCATTAAATTATTTGAGTTATGTTGTGGTGTTTTAATTTGTGTACTCGTTTTTGCAAGGACTAAGTGATTTTACAGGAATTAATCTGAGTTAGAGGGCCCAACTGACCATGTCCTGGTGCTTTCAAGTTTGCACCCAATTTGAGTACAGGGAGTTTTTCTGAACCACTCATTTCTCATTTAATTTCATGATCATGCATTTAGCATTAGTTATTTAGATTGCACACACTAGTATGCACATGCCTTGGATTCTTGGTATTCACACTTTTGTGCTTGAATAATGCTTGTTGTTATTTTTAATATATGTTCTGAGTTTGATGCAAGTTGTTATACTAAAAAGTGTTTGATGCATGGGTGTGAGTGAAACTTGTGGAACATGGGGAGAGTTAAGTGATAGAGACTTGAGTGAGTTTTGGGAAAGTGCAGTAAGATTATTAAGATTCCAAGTTAGTGGGAATAATGCATAAAATATGTAGTTTTCCTTTTAATCTTTATATTGAGTCTACACTCTTTTTGGCTGTAAGGTTAAAAAAGGGGCACACATGTGAGAGTAAAGCTAAAGTGCTAAAAATGAAAAAAATAGTGAAAGAATGTGAGTAAGGGAATGAGAAGTATTTGCACCACTGAGCATACCCCCAATCATATTCTGACATTGTTAAATAAAAGAAAATAATTTCGCCCTGAGTTGGTAATAACTGTGAAGGGTTGAGACAAAGCTAAGTTGAAAAGGAAAGAACATGTGTGTGCTCATACTAAAATAAGACTGTTGGCCATCATTAGTGGATTCTCAATATGGGGTTGGGGAATTAGGAATAAAATGTGAAACCCCACATCTTGGTATTTTCTATAATACTTGTTTGCACTTACTAAAGGTTACTCGGTTTTTAAAGCTTTATTCTTTGCATGAACTATTTTGATGAACTCGTCCCATGTATCTTTTGTGAAAATATGTATATTAGCATCTTACTTTGAACTATTTTCTTGAGCTTGAGGACAAGCAACCTTAAGTTTACGCTTGAGGACAAGCTGTCGTTGGGTATAGTGGTGTGATGACCCGGGATTTAAGGCTATTTTTCCTAGTTTATTTGCATGCATTTTACTATAATATTTAAGATATTTTAGTCATTTTAGGACACTTTAGGCTTATTTCATGCATTTTAATATTTTTATTTAGTTTTAGTATTTTTCTACATTTTATATTATTTTTCTAGATTTTATTAGGATTTAAATTAGCTTTATATTCTATTTAATTATTATTATGATTTATTTACTTTAATTTAGGATTAGATAAGTTAATTTTAAGATGTTATCTTATTTTTATCTCTTATCTATTTTTATTTGCTTTATTTTAGGAGAAGATTTGGAGAAAAAAATAAGAAATCATTGAAAATTCGGAATTAAAAAAGAATTCTGGAGGCTGGAATCATGCGGAGCACAAGTGCACAAGCTTATCATGCACCTGCGCCTTGATCGTGACACGTGGAGAACTCTGGAAATGAAAGCCCAGGATCGCGCGAGTGCACAGCTATACAATGGGCGCGTCCGCACTGAATCATTTTCTGCGCCAGAAAAGACAAAATAGGCACAGAACACGAAAAAGCACTATAAAATCAGTTTTAAACCTATTTTTTTGGGATCTTTTTCATCTTTCTTTTCTCCTAAACCAAATAAAAAAACCTTTGGGAGACTTGGAAGCAATTTCTTGGTGGAGAGGAAGGCTAGGCCCTTGAGGGCCGGTGTCAGGGCCATGGAGGAGGTGACAGCTTCTCCGGATGTCCATGGCTCCGTTCTATTTTGGGTTTTGCTTTTCTTTTTTAGCACCGGGTACGAGAGAGAGAGGCACGATGAGGCACGAGTGACGTGGCTCCTTCCTTTTTTAATTTCCTGTTTCCTCTTCTTCCTGAAATCTATTCTATTCGATGTGGGGAAATGATACATGACACTGAAACCCTCCCTCCTCCTCTTCTCCTGAATAATTCCAATAGATCGAACCCACTTGAAGAATTTCGCCGCCGCATCAAAGACATCGACCTGGGTTGTTCCTGCCTTGTCGTCTCCTGAATCTGTTGTTGGAATTGGAATTGGAAACATCAGGATCTAGAACTCCATTTGCTGTCATGATTTGGACTGTTGGTTGTTGGCTTTTATTTGGTTTCGTCGAGGTGGTATTAAAATCGTGGTCGTTCTGCTGATTGGGTATCTGCATAATTTTGCCTTGTTGCTGCAGTTAAGTTGTGGGGCTAGAATTGCACTACTCAAGCTTATATCGGGGCCATCTTCAGTATGTTGTTGATCTAATTCTGGTCTGCTGGGTGGTTTGCAACGGGTACAAGCTTTTATGTTACTGTCTGCTGGTGTGGAACTTAGTGGTGCTGCTATCATTATATCCATACGGTTACTCAATTAGTTGGATTTGAGCTGGTGGTGTTTGACATAAGAAATCGGTTATATTGGAAGTAGTTGGTTAGGCAGCAGTTGCTATTGCTTGGGCAGGGAACTAGTGCCTTATTTTTTCTCTTGTCCTTGATATTGTATTTGTTACATTTGCTTTTCTTCCTCCTTGTTTTTGGGCATAGCACCCCTGGAGGGATCAAAGCACATAAAGTGAAAGCAATGTTGAAGAAGTGAAAGATGAATTAAAGGGATTTTCATCCATGGTTGTGTTCTCAAGAAATTGAAGAATAAAAAGAATGCTACAAAGAGGTGCCATGTTTAGACTAAAACAGAAGAGGATGAGAAATTGAGCAAACCTGCAAACTTGCAGAAGAGGCTTAGCAAACCTGCCTACTTGACACTTATTAAAGTTCCTTGATGTTGAGGCATAGTTTCTTTTAGAGACAGCTAAAAATTTTGTTTCTTGTAAATTATTAAGGATGTCATTTACGACTACATTATTTGGATTGATCATTCACATTCCACAACAGATATTTTAATTTTGTTGGGCTGTTCTTCTAACTTGAGATGTGCTTGGCATATTTGAGTGCTGTTTTTTTTTTGTAAGAAAGCTAATGGAGTAAACTGTAAAATGGTACCAGTTTTAGACTCAATTATTTTGTCAACCAGTTCCAGTTCAGATATGAATTTTAAATAAAGAATCAGCATATCTGCCATATGGTTCTTATCTTGGTACCAGTTACTTAATCAAGCATAATTTGAGCTGTGCTTGTCATATTTTTTCCTATATAGAAGCAACCACTTAATGAAGCATAACCTGAGCTTTATTTTTCTATGTAGAAGCAGCACCACCACTACTTAGTTAAGTTGATAACCAAAATTGTACTAAAAGAAACCAAAACAGAACCTGTATAGCAATTCTAAACAGATTTCAATGTAGACAATAAATTAATCATCTGATTAGATCAGTGAACAAAATCAGTAAGAATAAAAATATTAAGGTCATACCAATAAAGAAAACAGTGGCAAAAGCAAGTTATTCTTTCAATAACACCAACATATCTAATTGAAAGTAGCTAATAACATTGGCTTCATGTCCCAAAGAAGTCATGGTCAATCATTCATCTCATGTTTTTATGCTTCATGTCTTGATGATTATGGCTGATCATGTCTTGATGATGATGGCTGATTATTTATATGATGTTGTGCCTACCAAAAACACAAACAGACAAAGGAATTGATGAATTGATAAATTTGTATTCAAGAATCATATTGACACAAAATAAAGAACAATACCTGTACAAGTTCATAATAGCCAATACCACGGTTTACTATTTGAGCATAATATGGAACCTGCAAAATGAATATATCACTTCAGCTACTTTCAAAGAATAAATATTGAAAATAAAAAATATAGAGTACTCAATGTTTGCACCTGATTTACTTGACCAATGTGATTTTGATTTGGATTGAAGGGAGCTAAATGATTTATAATACCATTGCCACTCAAAAAGCAACTTTGCCCATCCTATTAATATATAGGTACAAATCAGTCATTTCTTATAAATTAAACAAGAACTGAGAATGACAGTAATAAAATTCATTTACTTGAATGCTCTCTTGTGTTCCAATCTCATTGATAATTTGAGATCTTATAAATCCATCATTCTTATTTACATGAACACTAGATGTACTTGAGCCCTGTCATCAAATAGCTACAATTAGACATACTTTTTACATTTCAGTAGAGAATCAGAATTTAAAAAAAAATAGATTACCTTGTTTTGACTTTGAACATTTTTGCTTTTTTGGTTGCCTTCCTGCGTTTTCTTTGTTGCAATCTTCTTGTTTACAATTTGATCAACTTTAGAAGCCTTCCTTTTTGAAGGAGGACGCCCTCTACCTCGAGTTACCTTAGGTTCAAGAATCTTAGTACCTTCTTCCTGAATTGAGTTGTCTTGGTCTGTAATTGGTGCTGTATTCATTCCGGGAGGTGTTTCTTTGCAGCTTAACTCATTCTTTAAGCTGTTAGAAGCCTTCCCTTTTGAACGAGGACACCCTTTACCTCGAGTTACCTTAGGGTCAAGAATCTTAGTACCTTCTTCCTGAATTGAGTTGTCTTGATCTGTAATTGGTGTTGTATTCATTTCGGGAGGTGTTTCTTTGCAGCTTAACTCATTCTTTAAGCTATTGATCCAATTCATTACTGTTACTAAATCATCATCAGTATTTATCCCCACAGAAGCAGCTTCATAAAAGGCGTCACATGCTTTGTTAAGTCGTTGCAATTCAGTATTTCCAGCTAAATTATCAAAACCACATTTGACAAGTGTGTGCTTCCTTTTTATATCCTTTCTCCAACGTGACAAAACATAACAAGATGGAACTGAATCTGTTATGCCTGTAAGCTTAAGCACAGAAAGGATATGCCTGCATAAAATTCCTCTAAACTCAAATAAGAGGCACGTGCATTGAAATTGACAATCTTCCTCATTGAAAGATATCTTGAACACTATATCTTTCATTTTGTCAAATACTTTCTTGGTTTCTGTAACAGAATATATTGACTGCAAGCCATCCATTTTCTCAAAGCAAGTATTGCAATACATCATAGAAGCAATCTCTACTTGAAATTCTTTGAATTTTGCATTGGTAAATGCTTTTTGGATTTGAGACTCAAAGCCAAAAATACTCACACAAGCTATTTCTGTATTAAATGAACCAAAATCAGCCAAGCTTTCCTTCTCGATTTTATCTCTCAATGCATTGTCATATTGTTCAACAAACTGCTTCAGTGTGGTCTTCGAGTTTACATACCCATCAAAAAATGAGTTCATACTTTCACTCCGCTGTGTTGTTGACATTCCAGCCCAAAACGTGTCTCTCAAGAACACAGGAACCCAACGATCTCTCTCATCAAACAACCCTTTCAACCAATCATTATCATGCAGCTCATAATCCTTAATCATTTTCTCCCATCTTTCCATGAAATCAGACCTGCTAAAAGAATCGTATACAGCACCATGCAGAAGCTTCTTGATGGACTCATAATTAGAGTGTCTGCCCAACTTCTCTGGAACCTTTTTCATTATATGCCACAAGCACCACCGATGACGAGCCTTTGGAAAAACAGCCTCAATTGCATTTTTCATTGCTCTATCTTGATCAGTAATTATAGCATTGGGAGCACGTCCATGCATACATTCTAACCATCTTGAGAACAACCAAGTAAAAGTTTGAGTATCCTCATTTGATAGCAGAGCACAACCAAGCAACATAGAATGGCCATGATGATTTACTCCAACAAAAGGAGCGAAGGGCATGTCATACTTATTTGTCAAATAAGTGGTATCAAATGTGATAACTTCACCAAAATATTCATACGCAATCCTAGATCTCGCATCTGCCCAAAATACATTTCGTAAATGGCTGTCATCATCCACATCCATGACATAATAAAATTGACTATTTTGTTTCTGTTTTCTAACAAAATAGTTTTGAATTGCTTGGGCATCTCCTGTCCCAAGCCGCAAGCGTCTTACCTTGTCAATATAGTTTCTACAATCTTTTTCTCCAAATGTAAGATTGTCATACCCATTTGCTTCAACAACAAAGGCTCTAAAGTTCCTACTCACATTAATCCCAACTTGATCATTAAGTTCCAATCTCCTTTTTATACGAGGCTCCAAATTCTTGTTACACCTAAGAAATCGTGCTTTTGTTGGGCTTAGATCATGATTATGCCCAAGATTAACTCTTGAAACCACAACTGTTCCATCAGAACTAACACATGCACTCAATCTAGCCTTACATTCTGTTTTTGTAGTAGGATTTGGCTTCAAAAGATTCTTCGAATTATTCTTATACTTCCTTGCTCTACTACATCCTATAGTAATATATTTTTTCCCATCATCTCCATTTTTAGAATTTATTTTACAAACTCCAAAACCCATAAGTCGAGCATAATTCTTGTAATACCTGTTAGCTTCATCTTCAGAGTTAAATGTCATCCCAACTTTAGGTTCTTCATCCTCATGAGATGCTTCTAATTCATCATGATCATCATGATCTTTTTCATTAACTTCAGTAGTCATTTCTGCTTCTTCACGTGAGGAAACATTGTCTTCCACTGTTGCAAGAATTTTTCAAAAAAACTAGTGAATTAATCAAACAAACAAACTAGACATTAGACAACTATCAATTGTTAAGATATATGAACACAAAATCATACTTATATTGTGAAGCGGAAAAAATGAAGAAGCCACCAAGTGCAGAGTCAACAAGGTGGAGGGATGAACTCTTCCCACGGGATGACGGCGACAACAAATTCTAAAGCACAAGGTTTTGGGCGCAAGAACAAGACAGTGAAGCAGCTCTCTTCAACGCCACGACGGCACAACTCTTCTCATCAACTCTTCTGGAACAGATGAATTTGGGCGAAAACAGAAGATTTGGATTTGGGCGGAAATAGAAGATTTGGCGCCAACACTACAGTTTCTAAATCAGAAATTTTGGAGGGTTTACTTTGAGTGTGGACTGTGGAGTTTGTAATTTTTCACTTTTTAAATAAAAAAATTATAAAACATGGGCTGACGTGGTCGTACACGCTCGTGCTCCAGGTCTCGTGTCTTCTATCATGTGAAGGGTTGAGACAAAGCTAAGTTGAAAAGGAAAGAACATGTGTGTGCTCATACTAAAATAAGACTGTTGGCCATCATTAGTGGATTCTCAATATGGGGTTGGGGAATTAGGAATAAAATGTGAAACCCCACATCTTGGTATTTTCTATAATACTTGTTTGCACTTACTAAAGGTTACTCGGTTTTTAAAGCTTTATTCTTTGCATGAACTATTTTGAGGAACTCGTCCCATGTATCTTTTGTGAAAATATGTATATTAGCATCTTACTTTGAACTATTTTCTTGAGCTTGAGGACAAGCAACCTTAAGTTTACGCTTGAGGACAAGCTGTCGTTGGGTATAGTGGTGTGATGACCCAGGATTTAAGGCTATTTTTCCTAGTTTATTTGCATGCATTTTACTATAATATTTAAGATATTTTAGTCATTTTAGGACACTTTAGGCTTATTTCATGCATTTTAATATTTTTATTTAGTTTTAGTATTTTTCTACATTTTATATTATTTTTCTAGATTTTATTAGGATTTAAATTAGCTTTATATTCGATTTAATTATTATTAGGATTTATTTACTTTAATTTAGGATTAGATAAGTTAATTTTAAGATGTTATCTTATTTTTATCTCTTATCTATTTTTATTTGCTTTATTTTAGGAGAAGATTTGGAGAAAAAAATAAGAAATCATTGAAAATTCGGAATTAAAAAAGAATTCTGGAGGCTGGAATCATGCGGAGCACAAGTGCACAAGCTTATCATGCACCTGCGCCTTGATCGTGACACGTGGAGAACTCTGCAAATGAAAGCCCAGGATCGCGCGAGTGCACAGCTATACAATGGGCGCGTCCGCACTGAATCATTTTCTGCGCCAGAAAAGACAAAATAGGCACAGAACACGAAAAAGCACTATAAAATCAGTTTTAAACCTATTTTTTTGGGATCTTTTTCATCTTTCTTTTCTCCTAAACCAAATAAAAAAACCTTTGGGAGACTTGGAAGCAATTTCTTGGTGGAGAGGAAGGCTAGGCCCTTGAGGGCCGGTGTCAGGGCCATGGAGGAGGTGACAGCTTCTCCGGATGTCCATGGCTCCGTTCTATTTTGGGTTTTGCTTTTCTTTTTACCTATTTTATTGTTTTGACTCTCTTTTAGTATTTGGGATGACTTTATTTGATTTTCTTTCTTGTTCAATATACTTTTATGCAATTATAAGTATGTGTTTCCATTATTTGGCGTTTCTCTCTATGCTTAGTGCTTCTATTGGTCGATTGATAATTTTAAGGGTTTATATTAATTCGTAAATAAATTGAGAAATTGATATGAGTTAATGTAGCTTAGTTCATAAGAAGAGGAAAAACACCTATGTCTTAGGTTTAATAATTCTCTTTGCGCGTTCATGTATCTTTTACCAATTTGATGTTGTTTAGGATTTGGATGACAATTGAGAAGTTGGTGTAATTTTAGTTTATGAGAGGAACCACCCTTGCATCAGTCATCTTAAGAAAGACATGTCTTAGGTAGGGTTAAGGTTTTCTAGGTGACAATAGGAGACATTAACTCTTAGGTATGAATATCATGAGTTGGAAAAGAGATCTATACCGAGTGACTAGTCGGGATACTAGATAATCATATCCTAGAGAGGTGAGTATCCCGACTAGTCACTCGGTATAGATCTCTTTTCCAACTCATGATATTCATACCTAAGAGTTAATGTCTCCTATTGTCACCTAGAAAACCTTAACCCTACCTAAGACATGTCTTTCTTAAGATGACTGATGCAAGGGTGGTTCCTCTCATAAACTAAATTTACACCAACTTCTCAATTGTCATGTAAATCCTAAAAAGCATCAAATTGGTAAAAGATAAATGAACGCGCAAAGAGAATTATTAAACCTAAGACATAGGTGTTTTTCCTCTTCTTATGAACTAAGCTACATTAACTCATATCAATTTCTCAATTTATTTACGAATTAATATAAACCCTTAAAATTATCAATCGACCAATAGAAGCACTAAGCATAGAGAGAAACGCCAAATAATGGAAACACATACTTATAATTGCATAAAAGTATATTGAACAAGAAAGAAAATCAAATAAAGTCATCCCAAATACTAAAAGAGAGTCAAAACAATAAAATAGGTAAAAAGAAAAGCAAAACCCAAAATAGAACGGAGCCATGGACATCCGGAGAAGCTGTCACCTCCTCCATGGCCCTGACACCGGCCCTCAAGGGCCTAGCCTTCCTCTCCACCAAAAAATTGCTTCCAAGTCTCCCAAAGGTTTTTTTATTTGGTTTAGGAGAAAAGAAAGATGAAAAAGATCCCAAAAAAATAGGTTTAAAACTGATTTTATAGTGCTTTTTCGTGTTCTGTGCCTATTTTGTCTTTTCTGGCGCAGAAAATGATTCAGTGCGGACGCGCCCATTGTATAGCTGTGCACTCGCGCGATCCTGGGCTTTCATTTCCAGAGTTCTCCACGTGTCACGATCAAGGCGCAGGTGCATGATAAGCTTGTGCACTTGTGCTGCGCATGATTCCAGCCTCCAGAATTCTTTTTTAATTCCGAATTTTCAATAATTTCTTATTTTTTTCTCCAAATCTTCTCCTAAAATAAAGCAAATAAAAATAGATAAGAGATAAAAATAAGATAACATCTTAAAATTAACTTATCTAATCCTAAATTAAAGTAAATAAATCCTAATAATAATTAAATAGAATATAAAGCTAATTTAAATCCTAATAAAATCTAGAAAAATAATATAAAATGTAGAAAAATACTAAAACTAAATAAAAATATTAAAATGCATGAAATAAGCCTAAAGTGTCCTAAAATGACTAAAATATCTTAAATATTATAGTAAAATGCATGCAAATAAACTAGGAAAAATAGCCTTAAATCCCGGGTCATCAAGACGCATCATATCCTAAGTGCTTCATTAATGAGACTAGATGCTTTTTAGTCTCATTTAACTTTTCTCGATCTCATTTTCACATTCTCCTTTCTCATCTCTAACTTTGCTCTTGTAGTAATGATTCATTTAAGGCTTGAACTTGATTTCTAATTACATCAACATCCTCTGTAGTAGTATAACGATTTGTCGTGAAACTTGAAGATGCTTAAAGATCCACCAAATCCAAATATCCTCCCTTACTTCTTTCCAAATGAATCTATCCATATATCTACATCTGATGGCATAATTGATTGTTGACTACTCTCTTCATTTTCAAAGTCCATTGATGATGTGTTTTGTGTAGATATCTCTAACTTTTTCTTTTCAAACTTTTCCTGCATAAGTTTTAATAAATTTGAGAAATAGAGCAGTTTGAAAGAAGACATATATGATAAAGGAAGCAAAATAGTGTTGGACACTATACTGCAATAATAAAATAGGAATACCATAGCTATCTCTAATTAAACAAACAATACAATGTTGTGTAATAAGTTTTACAAATATTTATGACCAGAACTTTACTAGAAATTTTATGTACCAGAGTTACCAGCTGAACCGAAACCCCAACACCCTTCTTCTAGAATTCATGATCAGTTCATGCCAACACAATATTCTAGTGCAACAGAAACTCAAAACCTTTCATCTTGAAGCCATGACCAGTTTGCACTAGATTTTTCTACTCAAATAAAAACAAGACAAACCTTGAACTCTCCTACCCCTACCAAAGTTGAAGAACCTCAACCCTCAAACTAGATCAGAATATGGAAAGAGAAATGATGAGTCTCTGGAAAAAAATTTACATGCTAAACTAGTACTATAAGAACTACTTGTAAAGCATACACAACTAAACCATTAAAAAGAAGAAAGATTTTAGATGATACTTACAAAAGCAAATTTTGCATGAGGACCCACCAACCTTTGATCCTTTCTTCGATGAGTGCAAAAATAAAAATTAGTCAAGGGTGGATCTGCTCCACTTTCTTCCCTCTATAATTGATAAATGATATTTTGTATTACTAATATTGTTAAGTAAATTATAAAAATAGTGGGGCATTAACAATACCATTCTCTTCTAATGCAACCGATGAGTTATTGATCCACCGTTGTGAATAGATGCACCTGCCATTGACCTACAATTTCTTTTACTTATTTTAGACTTTACTATGAAATGAGGAGATTCTCAATGTGCCTTCTATTCTGCCCATACTTGCTTCCCAATCCAATCTGGTTTCCTATCTAACTTTTGTTGAACTTCCTGCATTATTTGTGACATTTGGCTGCACCTCGTTTCTCAAAATTACATCACACCAAGTCTTCATACTGAGGAGGCCATGTAAACATTGCCTGCAATGAATTTGAAAAGAAAGGAAAAAGTGTGACTCCATTAGATTTATTTCCAAAACAACATAAAATATTATTTATACTTTTTTATCAAATCTTGAGATCTGATTACCTTAAATAAATCAAACAACATATCTCGATCGGTTGTAGCTTCTTCCATGATGGCTGAGCTTCTTCAAACTTACTACGTATAATTGAAGTTAAAGCCCCAACTACCAACTAGTACCTATCAAACCTATGTACAACAAAACAATAAATGAAACAGTAAAAAAATCATAACATTAAAAACGTATAACAAGTTTTAAGACTTGAGACAATCAAATAACTCACCCATCATCTTCTTGGAGTATCACAATTCTCCTATCATCATTTCCTCCACTAACATGACTAGAAGAAGTAGATGACGCTTGAGGTTGAGGTAAAGTTACTTGAGGGTGAGATTGAGCTCGAATTGGTTGAGGTTGACTAGGTTGAGAAGGAGTGGTTGGAGGGTTACGTTCGATTGAGGTTGAGTATATTGAGGTTTCCTAGGTTAAGAAAGAGTGGATTAATGTTGACTAGGTTGAGGAAGAGTGGTTTTAGGGTGAGATTGAGATAGAGTATATTGAGGTTTCCTAGGTTGAGGAAGAGTGGTTTGTGGGTGAGAATGAGGTAGAGTATATTTAGGTTTCCTAGGTTGAGGAGGAGTGGTTTGAGGGTGATTAGGTTGAGGAAGAGCGTTTTGATGGTGAGACTAAGGTATAATATATTGAGGGAGACTAGGTTGAGGTAGAGTGGGTTGGTGGCAAATTTGAGGCTTAATTGCACATTTGATCACCCACTTATACCCTTTTCACGATTCTGGTCTCTAACAAAAATCAATTGCATCACACGTCCCCGACGAATACCACCGTTTGCAGAATTGGTTTTCCGTCCAATTTCGTCCAAATTTTAATAGTTTCTGGGTAAATAAATAAATAAATAAACAAAAAATTAGAATCATATGAATGTTCATCTTCTCCATAAAAAAATACAGAAAATAAAAATTTCAATATCCTCCTCAGACCTAACAATCAAAGCACATATGAGCAAAGTTTTAATCAATGTCCAACCTCTCAAATAATTTTAACATTCACGTCCTTGTCTCTAGGTAGCTCATCTCCATTCCCTCTCGTCTTTCTCAATAGCTAGAAAGAGCCTTTTGTAAACACTCAAACCCCACATCACTGAACCTTCAAAACCTATTCCTCATTCCCTCAAATTGACGAATTTCATCTCCATTCTACCATTTATTTTCTTCTTTGCCATGAACACCCAAATACCACCATTATAATTCCTCTCAATATCAAGCATCAGATCCAATTTGTAATCAACCCTAAACACACAAACCTGTCTCCCTCTGATCCTCGTTTAGACAATACACCAGATTTGTTGGGCTTGCTTCTCAGTGAGTTGATATGATGAGGGCTTCGATTTAGCAACTCAGGGATAGAAGAAGGATGTTGGGTTGAAGAAGAGAGGTTTCTGGGTTCCATGGTTGACAAAGGTCCACCGTGATTTCATCATTTTCACCAATCGAACCCTAAAGGTTTCTTCTTTTTTCTCATTTTTGCGGCTCGGGTTGAAGATGGGCACATGGATCTGGTTTGGACACCCAGTGAGTGTGGATACCTATTTCAATTACATGAGATGCCATGTTGACATGAAAGCTTGGATTCTTGGAAAACTATGTGGCAGTGTTCTTCGTTGTTTGTTTAAGGGTGAATAACATAAATGCAGTCCTTATTCATTGTTCGATTATTTTTCTTGGATACATGACAACAAGTGTCAATTTAATGCTTAGATTCATTTTTTTCTATTTTGGGAACGGTTCTGAGATTTAAACGAAGGAGAATTGAGATTTGTTGGGCGATTTTTATGTGATTATTTTTTGGGCATGGTTTGTTCAACTTGGGTTTTTCTGGGATTTTTCTGAAATGGGAAGATGAACATCATGAATGATGAAAGAAAAAAATAAAGATGATGATTTTTTGGGGTTTTATTTATTTTATCCAGAAACAGTTAAAATTTGGACGGAAAACCAATTTTGCAAACGGTCTTATTCGTTGGGGATGTGTAATGCAATTGATTTTTATTGGGGACCAGAATCGTGAAAAGGTATAAGTGAGGGACTAAATGTGCAATTAAGCCTAAATCTGAGGGTTATCTTATGGAATTATCAATGGTATGTGTATTTGTGACTTATTAGAAGTGCATGTTGTAATTCGTGCACACTTCTTTTGTTTCCCCTTTTTAATTGACTTCATAGATATCTGAAGAGGTTTAGAACAACAAAATTAAGGAGGTCGTTGAAATAGTAAGATAATGCCAACAAAGCAATGACAATCTGCCACTATATAACTGATTCATCAGAAAATGGACAGCTAAAATAAAGTCATGTCTTCAATATTAGTCTTAACTGAGTTGCTGCAAGCATTTATGCAATTATCCCGAAAGTGAAGATATAAATGTCTAATTCAGAAAATGCCACGATATTTATAAACTCAAGTAAAAAAGAACAGTCCTAGATTCATCTGAATCACAGTCCTAGATTCAGAAAATGCCACGATATTTACATCTGATTCATCTTGCATTTTCTTTGTCTTTAGTATTCTCCTATTGTTCATAACTATGTGAAATACATTCTCAAATACATTTTTTTTATATGCATAAGATCTAGGTTATGCCTCAAACGGTTGTGTCTCTAACATGACAAATCCCATAATAAACTTCTTTTGACCCAATTATGGGAAACTCCGTGGCCTGGAACATTGCACTCTATCACTTCAGTGCTCTTGGGAAATTCACGAACCACTTCTCACACTTGGTGACCATTCAACTTGTCAAGAGCCATGAATTTCTCAATTTTGTTTCTGAAAAAATGCATCCTTGTCTTTTCTAATAGAATGGTTCAGAGGTAAAATTTTGCAGTGACTTATTTGTTTGTGAGTTGTGACCATATTTTCCTTACTAAGTTCAATGGTTGATGTTTGAATTTGACTTATTTGTTATGGTTGATGTTTAATGAATTTATGATACTATCCATATTTTCCTTTTTCCGTATTTGATTTCCCCTACTGTTGTAAGTTTATGTTGTTGTCCTAATGAGTTATGTGAGCTTGTTTTAATTTAATTGTAGGAACCATGAAGCAATAATCCCTAAGTTAATCTTTCTCCAGATGCTAATAATAATGCACAAGAAATCGTTGGAGCTTTTGTTAACTCTCGTGGGAAAATGAATCCAACTTGGGAGAATTTTGCATTTCTAAAAGAAGGAAGAAGGAAGAACTAATGTATACATTGGCCTTGTAAAGGAGGGGGCATAAATAGGATGAAGCATCATCTTGCGTACATATGAGCAAAATAAGCTCTTGTAAGAAAGTTCCTCCATATGTTTTCCATCAAATGAAAGAGGCACTGAAAAGTATCAAAGATTAGAAAAATAATGGAGACCTTGATGAAGCATTTGGTGATAAGATTCTTGATGAAGGCAAACAAACTAACGATATCCCAACTAAAACACCAACATATACTCTAATTGGAGGAAAAAGGAAAGCTAATGTCGAAGTTTGTAGTATTTTTACTCCAACAACAACTCTTGGGTCCCAACCAACTCTAAGAAGTGTCATATCTAGCAAGGAAGCCGTACAAAAAGCTAATATGACTATTGCAAGATGGTGCTTTGATGCTTGCATTCCATTTAATGTTATACAATCGTCATATTTTCAACCTGTTATACGAACTGAGATCCTTAATGGAGGTGTCATTAAGATCTACCACTGGTGGTTCTGCAACCGTTGAATTTGCAATTTGCAATTGGCATTTGGTCCGCTGTACCCTCTTTCCAGTTGTCTGTTTCTATCTCCGCGAACACTGAACTGAGATCCTTAATGGAGGTGTCATTAAGATCTACCAGTGGTGGTTCTGCAACCGTTGAATTTGCAATTGGCATTTGGTCCGCTGTACCCTCTTTCCAGTTGTCTACTTCTATCTCCGCCACTGAACTGAGATCGTTAATGGGGGTGTCCTTAAGATGTACCATTGATGGTTCTGCAGCCGGTGGGTTTACAATTGGCATTCGGTCCTTCAAAAACTCTTTCCACTCACTTGCTTCTGACTCACAGTTCCTATCCCATAGGGGAACAATTTTTGGGAATAGGTGACCTTCTGCCAATTTCACCTAAATAGAAAAGGTTAGAAGCAATATAACATCAAAACAAACTAGAGATTAGAGCAATATACAATAATACCTGCACCCAGTGGATCTTGTCAACATGTCCAAGTACTATGCAAAGCGGTTCAGTGGGTGGTGCTCCAGCAATGGGTACAAATGTAGATGAACCATCAACCGAAAGCGTGATCAAGATCAGCTGAAAGGTTGTAGCAGCAACAACTCCCATTTCTGGTAACGAAAACCAATGTTCATCATTTGCCTCCTCTCCTACTTTGACATTTAGTGCTGCCATTGGTTCTGATTTCAAGGGGCCCATGTTATCAAGAATTAAGAATTAACTTGTTGAAGGATTGCAAAAAAGAATGGCAATTACTCTACGAAAGTCAACAAGCTAATTGGGCTCGGACTGGTTGTCGAATCATGGTTGATGGGTGGAGTGATCAAAGGCTAAGAACTTTGATCAATTTTTTTGGTGCTTTGATGTTGTGTTTAGATTCATTAGTCTCTAGTATTATTTCTCATTTCATAAATTACTTGTTTATTGTGGTGCAAGTATATCATTTGTGAAATATTTTGATGCATCTGATGTTGTGAAAGATGCTCCGACGTTGTGCAACCTATTTTCTAAGTTATTGAATGGGTTGGGCCTGGGAACTTGGTTCATATAGTGACAGATGATGCTGCCAATTATGTAGTTTATGGTAGATTACTTTATGAAAGTATAGCACCATCTTCTACTCTTCATGTGATGCTCAGTGCTTGAATCTCCTTTTGAAGAAAATTGGTAGCCTACCTCATATTGTAGATGTTGCCTCAAAAGCTTCAAAGGTAATTAAATTTGTCTACAATCATATGGTGTTCTTGTCTTGGCTTAGGAAAAGAGATGGTTGGAGAGAAATTGATGGCCCGGGAGTGACTAGGTTAAGCAACCACTTTTATTACACTGAAAAAATATTCATGATCAGCAGAACCATTTGGAAGCTCTAGTTGTGGATAAACACTTTGTTAATCTAGCATTAGCAAAGACTGTAGCTGGAAAAACTGTTAAAAGTATAATTTTAGATCAAAAATTATGGAATGATTGTTTTATTGTGTCAAAAATTGTAGCTCCCATTATTCAATTATTAAGAACTGTAGATGGGGATGAAAAACCTTCTATGGGATATGTTTATGATGACATGCAAAGGGCAAAGAGTGCAATAAGGGTGATGTTCAATAATAAGAGCCATTTGTATAAGCCCTACACAAATTTTAATAAGGCTCGATCGAATAAACACTTGAAGCGTACTCTTCAAGCAGTTCCTTATTTTTAGAATCCATCATTCTTTTATGGTGCTAATTTTCGTGAAAAGGGGAGTGTTGTTCAAGGACTTCTTGATTTGTTTGACATAAAAGGTATTTGTCTTGACTTGCCCAAAGCCCTTGAAGAGATGCAAATGTATCGTGCTCGGGCTCGTTCTTTTGCTCGAGAAAGTTCTTTGAAAGCGATCACACAAATACGTCCGGGTAAATTTGAATTTAAAGTTTAAACTTATTTTGCTGTAAATATTTGGATCTTTTTGTTTATGGAAGAGATTGATAAATATTTATATGTTTTGTAGATCAATGGTGGATGTATTATGGGAATAATGCTTCAATATTGCAAAAGATAACCCTCAGTCTTCTTAGCCAAACTTCATCATCTTCAGGGTGTGAAAGAAATTGGAGTTTCTTTGAGCGCATCCATACTAAGAAAAGAAATAGACTTGAACATTAAAGGCTAAGTGATCATGTTTATATTACTTGTAACTTGCATTTGAAGAAAAGGTATATAGGTTTATTTATGTCAAAATATTATTCTTCACTTGTTTTTTTAGCTTAGCTATCGTGCTAACTTGATATTTTCTTTTTAACGTTTTATTTTAGAAGGGACTTGAAGTAGAGACCATATGATCCCATTGATTATGAAAGCATTGATAAGGTTGATTTTTGGGTAGTTAGGGAAGAAGAACCTCCTAAGTTTGATGCTAATGAACTTGACAACGAGAATTCTATTTAAGAAGAAAATGCAATCCCGATAGTAGGTGAATCAAGTAATGTTGTGGGTTAATATTTTTCTTATTGATTTAGTTTCAAATTTTAAAGTATCACTCTAGAGTTGAAATTTTACTTTTCCCTTTCATGCTATTTAATTAGGTGATGAAGAAATTAACGTTTCACCTATCTTGGATTCAAATGATCTTGGTCTTGGGAATGATATTGTTGGTGGAAGTGGTGCAAATCCTAGCACATCGTCATTTGGAGGATTGAAATTCAACCTTAATGACTTTGACACTTATGATGATTAGTTAGGACTTGGGAATGATGTTGTCTTTAGTACTAATTATACTTATTGATAAATAATGGTTTGTTATGTTTTGTGATTTTTTATATGACAATGTAAACAGTACGAACCTATATATTTTGCTTTGTTGGACATAATTGGTAACGTACTTTCTACTTAGTTATGAATATTTTTTTTGAGGTATGTGTTGTTTTATGATTTGATAATGCACTTCAGAAAAACCTATTTGTGGGAATTTGTGTAATTTGAAGGTTGAAAATGTTTATATTGTTTGTATTTTTCATTTTATGTATTATTAAATATATGTTATATATTTAAAAAATATTATTTAATTATCATTGGTTTGACCTCGGTCCAACCAATGAACCTTGAACTGATGCCTCGACCGGTCTGGTTCTGCTAACATTGGTTTATAGACTTATAGTTTACTTCGATATGTCATTATATATTCCATATGCCTAAATATTATGTTATATTTCAACTATTTATTTTATTTTGTTAAAATCACTCTTTATTTTGGATGATGGTGCCTGTTCTCTGTGCTGCTCTGGTGCGTTCCAGTTTTGAAACTTTGTTGCTGCTGTTCAAGACCTCTGTACCTGTTCTTCTCCTTGCAGTTGCTTGTCCTGTTCCTCGCGTTGTGTTGCGGCGGCTGCGTCTTCGGTTCCGTTGTTGCAGCTGCTCCCTGGTCGTGCTCACCCTCTTTGGCTTTTGTTTATTTGCTTTGTTCTTATGTTATTTACTTACTTGCTACTTCTTTGTTTTTTCTCTACTGTACTCTGGCTTTTGCCATCCTTATTTATATAATATTTGGTTTCTCCAAAAAATATAATATTTAAAATAAATAAAAATTATTTTTATTTAAAAATAATTTGTGCATTGCACAGGCTACTTACTAGTTTTATTTAAAAGAAGTATTTTAAAATAAATATGACATAGATTAAATTACTTTAATGATGATAGAAAATTATATATTTTTAAAATTTTTCAAAATTCAAAAATTATTTTGCAACGGGTACATCAGGTTTATTTATTCTAAATGATTTACTATATGAAATGAAAGTGTTGCAAGAACTCGAATCAGTTTTTTAACAAAGTGTAAAAGCTAAAAAACCTAGAGCTCAACAAGATTATGACCAAATTCAAATAGTTAAAAACAAGGCTGAATCTGCTAGTACATAAGGCTGGTTTAATAAGGGGATGTTACGAAACTTCTGGCACAATATATTAGAATATGCAACCAGTAAAGTGAGGAAAGCTTGAAGAAATCAAAAAGCACAATAAAGTGTTAAAATCTACTGAAGTTGTTATGGGAGCCATAAGTTGTGTGGAAGTCAGAGCAGAGATAAATATAATCTAAAGTTTGGTAATAGAGAATGAAAATTCATTCAACTACCCTTCCAATTCACACGTAGTCTTCACATGAAAATTTTTGGTGAAAAATCCATTTCCCCCTTAAAACAGAACAAAGCACGGTGAACGGTGAAAGTAATTATGAATGTGTTGGTCCTCCATTTCATGATTACTCTTTGCTTTTACGTTTTGATGAAACTCATCCCAGTTCTCAACGAAAAATAATTTGCAGTCATACTTGTCCCTGTGGAAGGCTCGTAACGATGTCATCTTCAAAAACGAAACTTTCGTGGCTGAATCAGTGTGGGATCTTCATCTTTCCAGAATTACAGGGTGGGTGAAAGGCTGGTGGAAGGAATGTCCTTTCTCGGCCTATGATTTGGAGCAACACTTTGGGGATATTTGTATAAAACCTAGACTGCAAAAGGTGAGAGTCTGCGAATGGGTACGACCGCCAGCGGGTATCCTCAAATTCAACATTGATGGATCATCAAAAGGGAACCCCAGGTTGTAGTGGTGTCGGCGGGATTGCCCGAAACCATGACAAGGAGTTCGTGGGAATTTTCTCCTTGGACATTGGTCATGCTTGGGCCTATGAAGCTGAGGTCAGAGCTATCCTCATGGCTTTGAATTTCTGTAAACAGTTCTCTCTCCAGCCTGTTATTATTGGGAGTGATTCACTGCTCGCGGTAGGTTGGGTGAGCTGAAAATCAAATAGACCTATAAAAATGCTCCCTGATCTAAAGAGGATTGACATTTTGTGTAATGAGATCGATTGCTTGGGTATATGTCATGTTTATAGGGAAGCTAATGACCTAGCGGATCATCTAGCGACGGAGGGTTGTGGTAGATCCCAACCGATTTGGAGCCTCTTGTAGTTTTTGTTTTGCTACATAGCAGGTTCTATTTCCTACTTGAGAGGGATGGTCTCAAGCTTTTATCAATCTTAATAAATATTTCGTTTTAAAAAAAAATAGATGAAGCAAAATGGGACATGGAAGCAGGAAGGTGAAAAAGGAAAGAAAAAACAAACGATCATGAAAGCAGGAAGGAGGAGGGGAAAGAAAAATAAATTTGGGAGAGACGAGCAAAAGAGCAGCGTCTACCTGTTTAGGGCATGATTGAGGAAACTCTAAGTAGGGATATTGGGCGAGACAATAACAATAATAAGCCGCGACTTTTTACAAAAATTCATAAAATCTGTTTGGCTCACCGTTTACTTAAAATTCAAAAATTGAGTTATTAATAGATAAAGTACACATTTTAGGAGCTTTAAAACTAATATAATTAACTATATTTTCAAGAAGCTATTTTGTTTTTTTTTTCATAAAAGAAGCAAAAGAAAAAACAAAACAGAAGAAGAAACTACTGCCTCAAGAAGGCAACACCAAGGGTATCAGTGTGCAGTAGAGTTGTGACACCAGCAAAAGGAGAATCCCAAAAACAAGTCGAGCTTGTATTAGACTCTCCAAGCTTGGCCAAGTAATTAGCAACATCATTTCCTTCGCGAAGCAAGTGGTGACAGTGGACTACCCAACTCTGACGAATAAGACTCTTAATGCTACTAATTATACAAGCATTCTGATGAAACGAAGGATGATCATAAATCAAAAGCCCGAAAGCAAGCATAAAATCCGTGAATAACTCAACGCTTCTACATCCATGCTCCCAACACAGATTCAAGCCCCGAAGGATTGCCAAAAGCTCCGCACGAAAGCTATCACCAATACCCGCAAACCCAACAAAACAAAAAATCCAAGTACCTTGACGTGAGCACACAACACCACCGAACCTAGAGGGACTTGAATTACCTATAGAGCTGTCGTCTGTATCGAGGGAAACAAAACCTCCACAAATGCTTACCCAACAAAGCCACATTATTCATACGAGCACTGCTAATACCAAGCCCATCATGCCTCTTTGACTTCGTAATAGTCTCTCAAGGCACCAAAGGAATAACATTGTCATTGACATTTCCAAAACAAACCGACGCACAATTGCATCAATTTGATCACTAACAAACTAAGGAAGCCAATTCAACTGTTACTTAATTATTCATCAATAATAATGCAAATATTAGTCAATAATATAATTGACTAATACTATTACTACTTTTTTTTTGTTGGTTTTTTTTGTCAAAGAAGGTGAATTTATTAGATGAAGTGGGCCTTGCCCAAAACAAGAGTACAAGGCCTAACAATTTCAGCCATTTCCACAGTGCCTCTACATACTATTACTTACTTTTACTAGTATTACTTACTTAGGTCAGCTAAAGAGCTCTCGACTGTGTCTTGGGCTTTTACTTTGGGCTTCTAAGTTGACAGACCCATAACACAAAACCCTAATGTTAAACCCTAACTTTGAGCTATAAAACCCTCGTTTCTGAACCCTACTATGTGACGTTGCCTTGTCTGTAATTCTGCAATTTCGTTCGAATCATCTCTTTGCAAGCTCAGAACAATGGTTCCTCCTCCTCGAGGTATCAGAATTAACCTGAAAAATTGTCTGATTTTCCTCCATTCCCCCTACCCTTTTTATTTCATCATAATGGTTACTGAAATATTTCTTCTAATTTGTAAACCCTGATATGCTCAAAGGAATGATTTTTACTAGCTTTGTAGTGCTTGGAATTTTTTTTGCTCTTATTGGTAGAAGAATGTAGTGTGACCTAGCGCCCTTTTTTTTAATAATGGTGTTTGAATTTTTGTAGGTCGCGGTGGCAGTGGTTGGTTCAGAGGTAGAGGGAGAGGTGATGGAGGAAGAGGAGGAGGTAGAGGTACCCCTTTTAAGGCACGAGGTGGTGGTAGAGGAGGAGGCAGGGGAGGCCGCGGAGGAGGTAGAGGTGGCAGAGGTGGAGGAATGAAAGGAGGGAGCAGGGTTGTGGTTGAGCCTCACAGGCATGAGGGTATTTTCATTGCCAAGGGTGGTAAAGAAGATGCCCTTGTTACTAAGAATCTGGTTCCGGGTGAAGCTGTTTACAATGAGAAAAGGGTTACTGTGCAGGTTATTTCTTTCTCATTTATTCCGTGTATAATGAGATAATTTAACATCATATTTACTTTAACATGCATGTAAATAGCATTTCATTAGGAGGGTTTTGTTGATTCCTCAGTAGGTTTTTGGTTACCTTTATGTTTGTGAAGCTTCTTCTTTGGTGGGGTTTGGTACCTCCTCATTTGAGTTGTATACTATATGTTGGGCTATGCCTTAATGTTTTCTCCTTTGTTTAAATATGTTTGTTTGCTAATTGCCTGGATTTTCAATTCTTCACACTTGGTTATTATGACAATAATGTCACTCCCAAGGTGTCTTAAGGGTTTTTCTGTTTATTCTTTGGTTTGTGAAATTAAATATATCCATTTATTTTGATGGTAATGTCAGGTAAATTCTCTGGGAAGCTGGGATTTTTTTTTTCAGAATTGATTCCTTAAATTTTAGTTTTTTTACATAGTATGTATTGTATTCTATATTTATCTGTTAACACCTGTAGTTACATTCTGCAGAAAGAGGACGGTACAAAAGAGGAGTATAGGGTTTGGAACCCTTTTCGCTCCAAGTTGGCTGCTGCCATTCTTGGTGGGGTTGACAACATATGGATTGTAAGAAGCTTCTCTGCCTTATAACATGTCCTGTACTTGCATTGTGCTACAATTATCAGTCTTTTGACTTTTTTTTTGTTTGTTACTTTGATTTAATAAAGAAACCTGGAGCCAAAGTTCTTTACCTAGGAGCTGCTTCTGGAACAACTGTTTCTCATGTGTCTGACATTGTTGGTCCAGTAAGTACTAATTCAGAGATGCATAATCTTTACATATTTGTTAATAGCTGATCTGAACATGTTCTTTCTATATAGACAGGAGTTGTCTATGCAGTAGAATTTTCTCATAGAAGCGGGCGTGACTTGGTCAATATGGCAAAAAAGCGTACTAATGTTATACCCATTATTGAAGATGCTAGACATCCAGCCAAGTACAGGATGTTGGTTGGAATGGTAGATGTGGTATTTTCTGATGTTGCTCAGCCTGATCAGGTGTGGTAATTTCTGACTGATATACCTTAAAAGAACTAACTCTACATGATACCTCTCAAGGATGGTACCTGCCTCATGTCCCTAAAGCCCATATGGGATATTTTTCTGTAATGGAATTGTATACTAATTTTAATTTGCACTGGTATTGTTCACTTGATCATCATGCACTCCTTCTGTTTTTTTGGCATTCAATATCCGGCCAGCTATCTGTTATGCTATAGCTTGTGTATAGTGTATCTTCTTATTATCAACCATGAATATGTAATTATGTAATTTTGTACCGAGGCAGTTATATGTAGTGTCATATATTTTTTAACATATCTTACAATCCATAGAAGCTGCCACCCCCCACTTGCTATCCTGCTATTGCAATATTGGGGTTGGTCTTTCTATGCCACTATCAGATTATTCTATTTTCTTTTCCCTTCCTGGACTCTTGCATTTGTCTATCAATCAATCTTCTAAACTTTGCTGCTCTTTACCCACTTGTCTTCCAAAATCTTTATTTTTCAACTGTCTTTTACTTAATACACACATGCACACACACACACACACTACTGTGTCACTGAATTTGTATTTTTCAATCCTTTTTTTATCTATATACGACATCCATGTGGGATATTGTGCATATGAAGAGTTACTCGGGTTCCCCTTCAAGACATCATGGATGATGGTGACCCGAGTTTCCGATGCCTGTTAATTTCTTTTGTTTTTTCCTGTATTATTTTGTTGTGCTGACTTAAAGTTGATGAAATAATGAGTTGCCTGATTAATTTTCTAAATTTTACTCATTATCTACTTTGTCTCTATTTGTATTTTCAAATATTTCTTGTCTGATATCTGTGCATATGATGAGTTACTCGGATTCCCCTTCAAGACATCTTGGATGATGCTAACCCGAGTTTCTGATGCACGTTAATTGCTTTTGTTTTTTCCTGTATTATTTTGTTGTGCTTACTTAAAATTGATGAAATTATGAGTTTCCTTGTCAGTTGTCCAAATTCTACTCCTCTTTATCTACTTTGTCTCAGTTTGTATTTTCAGTCCTGTCATCTATAAACTACTCTGTTTCACACATTTCTTTTCAATCATGTTCTCTTATTTCTCTGTATACACAGTTCATGTGTGTTATCTGTGCATATGATGAGTTACTCGGATTCCCCTTCAAGACATCATGAATGATGCCAACCCGAGTTTCTGATGCGCATCAATTTCTTTTTTTCTCCTGCATTGTTTTGTCATGTTATTTTTCAATGGATGGAAGTGTTGGTGCAAAATAATGATTTGCCTGATCAGTTGTTTTAATTTATTTTTTCAGTAAATATTGTGTTTCAGTAAATTCCTACTTTTTTACCCTATGCACTGTTCTATTTGTGTCCTTTTAAGTTTTTGTTTTTAATATCTTTTCTTTAATGGGAAAAGACTTTTGTTATTGTTGGTTGGTTGTGTTTTTTAGTGTTTTATCTTTGCTTGAAGGGAAACTCTAAAAAGTGTTTTTTTCACTGTCGAGTGTCAACTAACATTTTAAAACTTCGGGTAGTCTAAAACTTAGATTTTTAATGCTATTTTTGTGACCATTGCAGGCAAGAATTTTAGGGCTGAATGCTTCATATTTTCTCAAAACTGGAGGCCATTTTGTCATTTCAATCAAGGTTTGTTATGACATCCATCTCACTTTCACTTGCATCTTGGGACTTCTATCACACTAAGAAGTTGCGAGTATTATGAATTTTTATATGAAACTTGTACTCAGTAATTTTAATTAAGAACATTGCAAAAAGGTCAATTTTGTTATCAGTGTAAATGTATCTTTTGGTTCTTGTATGTTAAGGTCGTGCCTTGAATCTATTTATCTGCTGTTCATTTGCTAAATCCACTCAACTTGTTTGTATCTTAGGCAAACTGCATAGATTCAACAGTGCCTGCGGAGACTGTTTTTGTTAATGAAGTCAACAAGCTGAAGGTAGATCAATTTAAGCCTGCTGAGCAAGTCACCCTTGAACCGTTTGAGCGGGACCATGCTTGTGTGGTTGGTGGGTACAGAGTGTCCAAGAAGAAGAAAGATGCTGAGTAGATTGCTTTAGAGAAGGCATGCATTCGTGTATTTCAAGCTATATACCATGCTGTGATGTTTTTTTCAGTACCAGAGATTTCATCGTGATAATTTTTTGTCTTCAAAATGCTGGGATTATCGAACTTACTCCAATTTTCTGTAGAGGATTGTTAATGTCTTGGATCTTTAACATCTTATATTTAAATTGTAATTGGTATTTTAATGGTAGTGCTTGGTGTATTGCAGTATTTTCACAAAATCATATTCCTAGGCATAGGGGTGCGAATCCACTAAGGCTAGCCTAGTGGTAAGCTTCACTACTTGGAGAGTCCACGGAGGAAACTCAAATCTGTGCCAATAACTTTTTTTTTAGAACATTGCTCACAACTCTTGTTGGAGTCACTGCTTGATTTCTTAGTGAGATAGCCCTTTGTTTTCGTTGTGTATTATAGCCATCTCATCTTTTGATTCTAAGGTAAATTTCGTCACTAGATGGAGATCGAAGCCTCGGGTTTGTAAATTGTCATGTATTTAATTTGTAGAGGCTTGATTCTTACAAATATGTCTTTTAATTGTATGGGATAAAGCTCGATTTTGTCGTTGGAAGCATGAGATCAAGATCTTGGGTCCACACATCTGTCATGGGTTTGATTGGTTGAGGCTTGTTTTTTGGAGTTTCGTCATCTGCATAGGCTTGGGTGCATCTGGAAGTGAGTTTTTTTATGTGTATCTTTTTTTGATTTGTTGATTGATGGAGTTTCTGAGTTGGCTGGGTTTGGATGGTTGGGCTTTTTGTGTACATTTACCCCCTCTCTGGGTTGGTGTTGTGATCTTTTGAGATTCTGGGTTTCTTGAATTTTGCTTGTCTTGAAGAAGCTATGGAGGAGTTTTTTTTATTCTACATTTTTTTGTCTTGGTAGAAGGGAAGAAGGATGAGGAGAAAGTGAAGGGGGTGGCTAGTTCATAATCTACTATTAGCTTGTCGCTTCGACTATCCAAAGTTGCCGTTGTAATTTTTAGGTGCCAACAAGTATTTTCCATAATCTTAAAACTGATGATTCGATATCCTCATACCCTTTATCCGGAAAAAAATTGGCAATATGCATCGTAGGTCCCAACAGATAGTAATCATATGCTATTTTATCCACCATTATCTTAATTTCTGGCTCTCTGCCCTTCCGTGCTAGATATTTTCAAGTGCCCCCAATGCATTTCACGTTTCCACATTAATTAAGACGAAATACAAGTTAATTACCAGTTCTGTTGGAACAATTCTGGTTGACACCTGGGACCAAAAGCTGAATAAACCAAAGAAAAGAAAGAAAGATAATGATTTATCATGTCCTGGAATAATGATTCATAGACATAGGAATAGTAGAAACACCCCAAACACCCCTTTTTCCTGCGGATTTGGCCAAATAATACATTGAACTAACCACCTAAATACACATGACTAACCATAAAGCACATAACCGTGTAAAGTTGAAATTCCTAAATTAGGGATTTGACCAAATAATACACTGAACTAACCACCTAAATACACATGACTAACCATAAAGCACAGAACCGTGTAAAGTTGAAATTCCTAAATTAGGGATTTGGCCAAATAATATACTGAACTAACCACCTAAATACACATGACTAACCATAAAGCACAGAATCGTGTAAAATTGAATTTGGGAATTTCAACTGAGTTTACACGGTTATGTGCTTTATGGTTAGTCATGTGTATTTAGGTGGTTAGTTCAGTGTATTATTTGGCCAAATCCACAGGAAAAAGAGGTGTTTGGGGTGTTTCTACTATTCCTATGTCTATGAATCATTATTCCATGCTCTGTCACTTAGAATCTGCCAAAACTCTGGAAGGCACGTTTGGTAAAGTTGTGAGGACTTTTGGAGTGAGTAAAAGAAAATAAGACAGTGACTGGAAGGAATGATTGGAAGTTTTTATTAACAAATTTCAGCATGAGAAACTGAGTGTTAGGAGCTGCAAGGATGGAAGCGCCATTAGTGATAAAAAGTCTAGTTCAGAACAAGACTACTTGCCGGTGAAGAGCTTGAAGGATGCCAAATTTGTTTTCTGCACAGAGACAGTGAAGATATGGAGAATTGCATTCCCTCTTGCATTGTCATCGCTATTCCAGTACCTCACTCTCTCCATAATTTCCATCTATGCTGGCCATCTTGGAGACCTTGAGCTTTCTTCCATCTCTGTTTACCATGGTGTCATAGCTTCCATCTATTTTGACTTGCTGGTTAGCACCTGGCTCATCTGAACTTTTTTTTTTAATTGTTGGTTCTAATTTTCTTTAGAGCGAGTTTCGGAACAACGGTAAGGTTGGTGTCATGTAACTCTGAGGTCTTGCAAAAATGCAAGTTAAGGCTGCTTCCATGTGACTTTGCAGTCACAGTTTGAGCCATGGAATTAGCCTATTGCAAAAATGCAAGACTGCCACTATATGACTTTGCGGTCACATGTTCGAGTTGTGGAATCAGCCTATGTAACAGTGTAAAGTTAGGGTTGATGCCATGTGACTTTGTGGTCATAGATTTAAGATGAGAATCAACCTCTTGAAAGAATGCAAGTTAAGGCTGCTGTCATGTCACTTTGCGGTCACATGTTCGACCCCCAATATCAGCCTCTTGCAAAACCCGCAAGGTAAGATTGCCTACATTAGATCCATAAAATGAGTCCGACACACCCTCTCTAAACCCTTGAACCTCATGCATTGCGGGAGCTTTATGGTACCATATTTGCTTTTTTTTTTTCTTTCTCTGTTTTAATTTTCCGTTATAAATAAAATTGCAGTCTGGCATGTCAAATGCATTGGTGACACTTTGTGGTCAAGCTTTTGGAGCAGGGAAATTTCAACATGCTGGCATTTATCTCCAAAGGTCATGGATTATACAAATTGCCACTTGTGTAATCCTGTTGCCTATTTATGTGTTTGCCACTCCAATCCTAAAGCTTCTTGGCCAAGAAGAAGAAATAGCTGACCTTGCAGGCAAATACTCTATTAAAGTCATTCCTTACATGTTTTCCTATGCTATTGGTTTTCCCACCGTGAGATTTCTTCATGCCCAGAGCAAGGTTAATGTTATTGTGTGCATATCATTTGTGACTTTGCTCATACAAAATGGGATGCTTTACATTTCACCTATGTGTTTGGTTGGGGCATAAATGGTTTAGCCATTGGAAATAATATCACTGGGGTAGGAATGTCTGTGGCTATGGTTATCTATGTCATTGGTTGGTGCAAGGAAGGGTGGACTGGGTTGTCTTGGATTGCATTTAGGGAGTTATGGCCATTTACTAAGCTAAGTCTTGCCTCATCTGTGATGGCTTGCTTAGGGCAATGGTATGTTACTTGTATTATGCTCTTTGCTGGTCAACTAGAGAATCCTGTTATTGCTGTTGGTTCATACTCTATTTGGTAAGATGGTCCACCCTGCACTCATTTTGCAGCTATTCAGATTGGTTAGAATGCCCATTTTTTCTATTATTTTCATAGTGTAATGATACTTTTCAAAAATGTTACTCCAATCGATATCCGGTAATCATTGACATTCAATCCATACGTATTTTAGTGACAGTTTTTAATCATCACTAATGTTTATGGCATTTTAAGTGTATGTTCATTGAATGTGAAATGACAATCGAATTTTCATATATAATCACTTAATAAACCCTAACTCTTTACCTCTCAAGTTTTCTCATGTATTTACTTTTATATTTTTAGCTTCAATATTCTAAGTTGGTACTCCATGCTGCTCCTAGGAATAAGTACTGCAATAAGGTGAGTGACACTAAACTAACACATTACATAAGTTGGTTTAAGTAAATGAAGTGTATATAGTTACACGATGAAAAATCACAGCAAAACTAAATCACAGTGGACACCTATAAAATTTAAGGGGAAATTGACTTTTATAAATTGTGGTTTTAAATTTACCGTCATTTTTTACCGTGTGCCCAAACATGCATAAAATCTAATTGAAATATTGTGCAAGATTATGTGCATATAAATATAACTACTATTTGTTACATAAGAAATTATCTAAGAAGTTGATTAAATGACTATGGACCTGTTTAATTGCAGTTTAGTTTTCAGTTTTTAAAATAACTTTTAAAAATAATTTTTAAAAACAGTTTTCAGAAGAAGAAAACAGTTTGAATGACATGTTTTCTAACATTTAGAAAATTGATATCTAAAAACAAAAACTGAAAACATATTTTAGTTGTTTTGTTTTTTTAGTTTTAAAAACTGAAAATGATAACACTTTTGAAAACTGCAAAAAAAAAACAGACATTTTATATTTGTTATGTACTTTTTCATTTCTTACACTGATTATTGATTTTATGCCCTCCAAG
The DNA here is from genome assembly GCF_012489685.1 of Lotus japonicus. NCBI lineage: Eukaryota > Viridiplantae > Streptophyta > Magnoliopsida > Fabales > Fabaceae > Lotus > Lotus japonicus. Next base: position 44,985,862 of record NC_080042.1, read on the forward strand.
TGTTCGTGTCTCTAACCTGCTTTGTCAAATAACCACTTAATCCCAAAAGCTTAAGCTGTTGGGTAAGGGTCACTTTAATGGTTTTATATTATATTCTAACACGCCCCCTCACGCAAGAGCCCTTTGGGCTTGAAGAGTGGATAAATGCACAGGCCCGCCTACCATGTGCTTAATTAAATCTCACTTTTAATTAGAAAGTGAGGGGAGCAAGGATCGAACTCTAGACCTCTCGGCCATAGAGGCTCTGATACCATGTCAAAATAACCACTTAATCCCAAAAGCTTAAGCTGTTGGGTAAGGGTCACTTTAATGGTTTTATATTATATTCTAACATGATATTATGCCACTAATTTGGTCCCTGCTGTGTGTAGCTATCAGCACCAATTCCTTCCATATATAGGTCTATTGTAATTACTCCTAGCTTAATTATAGGGTCAGAATTGTACTACTATGTGTGTATATAAACACAATCTGTAATATGAATAATTAAGCCATTTTATACATTTGTTTATCTTGGTATCAGAGCACTTAAGCTTGAAGGCTCTCGATCCAATCATGTCTTCCGCAGCCAACACAAATCAGAAAAATGACCTACCTACAACTGTCTCTGTCAAGCTGGATAGAGATAACTATCTCCTATGGAAGTCACTAGTTCTTCCATTGATTAGAGGTTGCAAACTTGATTGCTACATACAAGGAACAAAAGAATGTCCAGAACAGTTTGTCACTACAAGTGACAAAACTAAGAAAAGCAATCCTGACTATGAAGAGTGGGTTGCACATGACCAAGCTCTCCTAGGGTGGCTAAGAAATTCAATGGCCATTGACATTGCAACACAGTTGCTGCACTGTGAAACCTCTAAGGAACTTTGGGATGAAGCCCAAAACCTAGCAGGTGCACACACAAAATCAAGGACAATCTACCTTAAGTCAGAATTTCACAACACTCGCAAAGGAGAAATGAAGATGGACCAGTATCTTCTCAAAATGAAGAACCTTGCTGACAAATTAAAGCTGGCAGGATCACCAATCTCCAACTCAGATCTGATGATCCAAACACTGAATGGCCTGGATGCTGATTACAATCCTATGGTGGTCAAATTATCTGATCAAATCAACCTTAGTTGGGTTGACCTACAAGCCCAACTGTTGGCATTTGAAAGCAGAATAGAACAACTGAACAATTTCAGTAATCTCTCAATGAATGCTTCAGCAAACCTTGCAAGCAAAGCTGATTTCAGAGGCAACAAACCTGGGACACAAGGCAACTGGAGAGGCTCTAACTTTAGAGGAGGCAGAGGTAGAGGAAGAGGTAGATCTAAACCAACATGTCAGGTATGTAACAAGATTGGTCACACTGCAGTGCAATGTTTTTATCGCTATGACAAGTCATATACAGGCTCAAATCACTATGCTGAGAATAGCAAGCAAGAAAATCACAGTGCTTTCATAGCCTCCCCCTACCACGACCAGGGCTATGAATGGTACTTTGATAGTGGAGCTAGCAATCATGTGACTCATCAAAATGAGAAACTCCAAGATCTCAGTGAAAGCAATGGTAAGAATTCTCTGTTAGTTGGCAATGGTGAAAGATTGAGAATATTGGCCTCAGGCTCTACTAAATTAAATGACCTCAATCTGCATAATGTCCTATATGTTCCAGAAATAACCAAAAACCTGTTGAGTGTATCTAAACTAACTGCAGACAATAATGCTCTTGTTGAATTTGATGCAAACTGTTGTTATGTGAAGGACAAACTGACAGGGAAGGCACTACTAAAAGGGAAACTTAGAGATGGATTATACCAACTTTCAAGTGTCAATCCTCAAGTCAATAAAGACCCATGTACCTACATGTCAGTCAAGGAGAATTGGCATAGAAAGCTTGGACACCCCAACAATAAAGTTCTGGAAAAGGTGTTGAAGAATTGCAATGTGAAGACTTCACCAAGTGATCAATTTTCATTCTGTGAAGCTTGTCAATTTGGAAAACTTCACTTGTTACCATTTAAATCCTCTTCCTCTCATGCAAAGGAACCTTTAGACTTGATTCACAGTGATGTATGGGGTCCAGCCCCAATTTTGTCTCCATCTAATTTTAAGTACTACGTTCACTTTATTGATGATTTCAGCAGGTTCACTTGGATTTTCCCTTTAAAACAAAAATCAGAAACAGTACATGTTTTCACTCAATTCAAAAGCATGGTTGAAAACCAGTTCAACAAGAAAATAAAAGCCCTCCAATGTGATGGGGGAGGTGAGTATAAACCTATCCAGAAAATAGCCATCGAGTCAGGAATCCAATTTAGAATGTCTTGTCCATATACCTCTCAGCAGAATGGTAGAGCAGAAAGAAAACATAGACATGTGGCTGAACTAGGGCTCACACTATTAGCACAGGCCAAAATGCCTTTACACTACTGGTGGGAAGCTTTCTCCACCTCTGTTTATCTCATCAATAGATTGCCTTCATCAGTTAATCCAAATGAAAGTCCATATTCATTATTGTTTGGAAAGGACCCTGACTATGATGCCTTAAAGCCTTTCGGTTGTGCCTGTTATCCTTGCCTCAAACCATACAATCAACACAAACTTCAATTCCACACTACACGGTGTGTGTTTTTGGGATACAGCAACTCTCACAAGGGATATAAGTGCCTCAACTCTCATGGAAGAATTTTTGTCTCAAGACATGTGGTCTTCAATGAGAACGACTTTCCATTTCATGATGGCTTTCTTGACACAAGAAATCCATTAAAAACTCTAACTGAAACTGTACCTATTGTTCTTTCCTCTTGTCCTGCAGGTACCACCACAAGTCACACAATTGAACCAACTAACAATGAGGTGAACCATCACGAAGGTGACTTCGCTGCTAATGAAGATCAACCAGCTCACAGTGATATCTCTATCAATGCAGATGAGGCGACCTCATATGCAAATGAAGCACCCATTGCAGAAGGCCCAACAGAGGACACACCGATTGCCACACCAGAAGAAAACAACCAACAGGTCCAGCAGGACAACACGCACTGGATGCGAACCAGAAGCAAGGCAGGGATCTCCAAGCCAAAACTGCCTTATATAGGGTTGACAGAGACTCACAAAGAGGACAAGGAACCGGAAAATGTCAATGAAGCACTAGCCAGCCCGAGATGGAAAGAAGCCATGGATGCCGAATTTAAAGCTCTAGCAAAAAATCACACTTGGACATTGGTACCATTTCAAGGGCAGAATAATATCATAGACTCAAAGTGGGTCTTTAAAACCAAGTACAAGGCAGATGGCTCAATTGAGAGAAGAAAAGCAAGATTGGTTGCCAAAGGTTTTCAACAAACTGCAGGTCTGGACTATGATGAGACCTTCAGCCCAGTGATCAAATCCAGCACTGTAAGAATTGTCCTATCCATTGCAGTACATTTAAATTGGGAAGTTAGACAATTAGACATAAACAATGCATTCTTGAATGGCTACCTCAAAGAAACTGTGTTTATGCATCAACCAGAAGGATATATAGATTCAAGCAAGCCTGATCACATATGCAAATTAACCAAGGCAATCTACGGCCTGAAGCAAGCCCCAAGGGCTTGGTATGACAGGTTGAAGGACACTCTACTAGAATGGGGGTTTCAAAACACCAAGAGTGATTCATCACTGTTTGTCCTTAGAGGAACTGATCATATCACTCTTCTCCTCATATATGTTGATGACATAATAGTAACAGGGAGCAACAACAAGTTTTTAGAGACCTTCATCACTCAACTAAACATTGCTTTCTCTCTTAAAGACTTAGGCCTTCTACACTACTTCCTGGGAATTGAAGTACACATAGATACTGGGGGTATGTACTTGAAACAAACAAAGTACATTAGAGATCTGCTCAAGAAGTTTAATATGGAAAAAGCTTCATCCTGCCCCACACCAATGGTAACAGGGAAACAATTCACAGCTGAAGGAGAACCTATTGCTAACCCTACACTATATAGACAAGCTATTGGTGCATTACAATATCTAACCAACACTCGGCCTGACATAGCATTCTCTGTCAACAAACTCAGCCAATATATGAGTTCCCCAACCACAGATCACTGGCAAGGAATAAAAAGAATACTGAGATATCTCCATGGCACAAAAGATTTATGCCTTCATATCAAACCCTCAACTGATCTTGATATTGCTGGATTCTCCGATGCAGATTGGGCCACTAGTATAGATGACAGGAAATCCATGGCAGGGCAGTGTGTGTTCCTTGGGGAGACTTTAATCTCGTGGGCCTCAAGAAAACAGAGAGTGGTGTCACGGTCAAGTACTGAGTCAGAATACAGAGCTTTGGCTGACCTAGCAGCAGAAGTAACTTGGATCAGATCACTCCTAGGTGAGCTGAAACTCCCTATGCCCAGGAAGCCAGTTTTGTGGTGTGATAACTTGAGTGCCAAGGCACTGGCATCCAATCCAGTGATGCATGCTCGATCCAAACATATTGAGATAGATGTCCACTACATACGTGATCAAGTGCTTCAAAATCAAGTCACAATAGCCTATGTGCCCACAGCAGATCAGATTGCAGATTGCCTAACCAAACCTCTCTCACACACAAGGTTCAACATTTTGAGAGACAAACTTGGGGTGACTATGTCACCATCAGTTTGAGAGGGGGAGTTAGAGAAAGTTATGATCCTAATAATTAGATGTTGACCAAAATGTCTGATATTATGTCAATAACTGTCACTGATATTATGCCACTAATTTGGTCCCTGCTGTGTGTAACTATCAGCACCAATTCCTTCCATATATAGGTCTATTGTAATTACTCCTAGCTTAATTATAGGGTCAGAATTGTACTACTATGTGTGTATATAAACACAATCTGTAATATGAATAATTAAGCCATTTTATACATTTGTTTATCTTGCTTGGCATGTCGCAACCAAGAGCAGCCAAGTACTCTTTCTTGGTGACAATGTTTCAGTCTATCCTACTTGGTTTCTGTTCCATGATCGTTATATTCTTGAGTAAACAAGACTTTGCCATCATCTTTACCAAGAGTGAGGAAATGATACACGCAGTAGTGGGTGATTTAGCATACCTTCTTGGACTAACCATGGTTCTTAATAGTGCTTCCCTGGTGATAACAGGTAATTATTTGCTTCAATCTCATGAGAGTCTACTGCTATTTTAGTGACATTTGTTTTTTGAATACTTGTTAAGGTGTGGCCATTGGAAGTGGATGGCAAGTTATGGTTAGTTACATCAACTTGGCCTATTACATTGTTGGACTCCCTATTGGAATTTTTCTAGGTTTCAAGGAGCATTTAGGGGTCAAGGTCAGAATCTTCATGCTCTGGGAAATGTCATTTTCTTCATCTATGTAACTTACCTATTATTATTTACCTTTCTTACAAGTTTAGTCCTAAATGATTTTGTGGCATAGGGTCTTTGGGGTGGCACAATGTGCGGTAGTATTCTTCAGATTTTTGTCCTCCTACTTATCATTTGGAAGACCAGCTGGACCAAGGAGGTAACCTACTAGGATATTCTATGAGTGAATCACAAAGTTCATCCCTATAAGATTGTGTGTCACCAGATTAGTCCCTAAAAGAAGAAAATACATTCAAAAGTCTCTAGTTGTGTCAAATGTCAGTAAATTAGTCTTTGTAGGATGGAGACTAACGTGATGAGAAATTTATCTGGCCATAATGGACTAACTTGACTAATGATTTACACATTCAAAAATTACGTGAGTATTTCATTCTTCTATGACTAACTTGCCGAATGCATACACTCTCAAAGATGATTAAACTATTCACTCAATAAGTAACTATTTTGTGTCAACCTAGCTAGTCCAAGTATGATTAATTTGCACGCCAATCCTTGCAATATATCATTTGGTGCTAACAGTACTAGCTATCATGTTATTAAGCTACTAATTTTCTTTTCAAAATGCATCATGAAGCAACATGTGATTTTTGCCAGAACAAGACAGGGTAAACAGAGCAAATCCACCACTACCTCCTGCTAAAATCTGAAAACCATAAAAGATATACATGACTATTTATAGCACAATATGGATATAGGGTGCGTTTGCTTAAACTACTTAATTAAACGCTTACGGCAATAAACACTTATGTGATAAGTGGGTGTTTATTCATAAATTATAAGTTAATTTGAGAAATTATTGACATATGCTGGAAATATGTTATAGGTAAACATATAAGCTCTTATTTATAAACTAAGGTCCCGCTTGGGAAAACAGTTTAATAAAGCGCTTATAGTCATTAGCTACCATAAGCGCTTATTCACTTATGACATAAGCGTTTATTCATAAGCTAATTTAAAAAATTTATTGAAATAAATTGAAAATAAGTTATATATAAGCATAAGCTATTTTTCATAAGCTATCATGGGTTGCTTATGAAAAAAGCTCAAAACAGCTTATGGTAGCATAAGCTCTCCCAAACACTTATACAAGTGCTTATGCTATCAAATAAGCTCAAATAAGCTCTTCAAAACAAGGCTTAATTTGAACAACTCTAGTTTATGAAAATACATTCAAAGCAACTTATTTTTTTTTGATAAAACATTCAAAGCAACTTATTGATAAGTCATAATTAAATTATTTATATAACCTCTTACATAAACATTTAAGATATGGATAAACTCCAAATAACTCTTTCAAAATGGTGACTTATACTAAAATATCATTAGTTGAGTACAAGTACAACTTGTAACTTATGAAGCGATGGGAATTAAACGTTGTTTGGTTTCCATGTAATTCAAAATGCTATCAAGTTTGTGGACCTTTCGGATACCCTACACCCTTTCAGCCGGTGTATGATGTTTCACCAATTTGAGATGAGCATAACTTTTTTCTGAAAAAAAAAAAAGAATTTTGCCGTTTAGTGCTCACTAATCACTCAAGTAATTACGTACAATGTTTAACTGTTTGTTAGCATTTCCTTCCTCATTTTTGTTTTATTTTATGATGAATGTGATTTCAGGTGGAGCAAACATCGCATGCGAATATGGAGCTCTAGCACCCTCCAAAAGGATATCATAGAAAATGTTACGTGAAAAACCATTTTGCAAGGATGAAGATAGAAATTCTTAGCTGTAGCCTACAAATGAGCCTTTACAGAAGATGTTCACATATATGCCCCTTTAATTTGGCACTTTGTTTCATGGTTCTGGTCATGCACATACTCACTTTGGATATTAGAGTTAGAGGGTTATGGAGTATATCTCTATATACAGCTCATTTGGGTTCAGAATATAATGAGAAATGATAGGTTAAAAGAGCTGTATTTAAGGATAGACCTTTGTTTTTTTTTTGAAAAGAGGATAGACCTTTGTTGTATCTTGAGTTTGAAGTGAACTAGATAATGATATGATATAGTATAAATAATGAAAAAGTGATCGATGACATTGCCTTCGGAATAAAAAGTGAATAATATTTTTTAAAACATTATTTTTCTATATAAGTGAATGATTTTAAAGAGTAATTAATTGATGAAATTTATTTTTTCATTTTTTCAGAGTAAATTACACTCGACTACCCTTAAGCTATGGTTTGGATATTACAGGGATCTCCAACATATTTAAACCTAAAAATAAAATAAAATAAACAAGAATTAAACACCCATGCATTGAAAAACCGGTTTTTTAAATAAAATAAAATATAAAATGCATATTCCCTTCAAAAAGAAAAGACTTTGGCAGAGTCGCAGAGACCACGAAGAAGAGACTGAGCGAGACCTAGTGACGGCGGCGAGTCACAGAGACCAATCCTCTTTCTTCTCTGGTAATCAATCATTCGTATCCCTAACAATCACGCAAATCCCATTCAACTTTTCACTAATTTCCTTGCATTTTCTGTTAGCCATGTAGTTCAGACCCACATGTTTTGATGGCTATTTTCTTTTCCATTATTGCATCATGAATAATATGTTTGAGAGAAAAGAGTGGCCGAGAGGAATGTGGTTATAATTTTGTTAAGAATTTTGATTGATTTAAGACAAATGGCTGAGAGGTGTTCATAGTTTTGTTAATAGTAGTTTCATGGTGTTAGAAGTCCCACATTGGCTAGAGATAAAGCATAGATAGCCTTTATAAGGGTAGTGCAAACATCAACTCTTGAGCTAGCTTTTGGGTTGAGTTAGGCCTCCCTAGTCCTAATACATGGGCATACGACTTTGCTTGCTATTGGATGTTTGCCTTTGTTTTTTCAATTGCTATTTCAGAATCCACCTGAAAGTTTTTTTTTCTTTATTTTTCCAGTGTGATCGCGGAAGCCGACTTTCCAAGTGGTGCTGTTGCCAGTCAAGAGAACACCAGGAAGAGGTATCTTGTCTGTTGCTTATGAAGTGAATTACTGTCTGAGAATGTGAAGGTTGATAGTACAGTCTTGATGAATTGGGAATATATCATATTGCTTGTGTAAAAACTATCTTTTAGTTATCTGAGACTAGACTACATTCATTTACATGGAAAGTATAAACTTGAAACCATCCATGATAAGGCCACATGAATTTGGTAGAGAGTTTAAAATCTCAATCACCTTATTGGGTTGCATTACAGTGTTTAACTTATAGATGGATTGGGTAACCCTTTTATTTTGTTTTGAAAGAGTAATGATGCAATCTCTCGAATCAGTTTACAGTTTGGTTGTAATTATTGCAGGTTTTGCCATGACCTTTCATTTTCTTATTAGATGTGATAAGCATGTGATTGTGAGGTCTTTTTGAATCATATTTTTGTCGATGCTCCTGATGATGATATATGAAGTGAATATTGCCATTTTATAATAACTTTGATGATGGTGAATTTTTAACCTTTTTTACTCATAATTAATTTGTTACCTTCATTTTTACTTTGAATGTATGAGGAAACTTTGGTACTGTATGAATATTTATCTATCTCTTTGCTTGCATTTTTTATAAGCTGAAGATATATACTTGTCTAGTTGTGTTCTTTTAGTCTCAGTCTCTATAAGAAAATTCTGCTTATTTTACTATTCTCTAATGACTTTGTCAAGATTCCTGGACGTTTCTGTTTGGTGGGAATCTATCTTGATGTGAAATACATGAGATTTTTAGTTGTCTCCTCAATGCAATAATTTAGAAGTTAAAACCAGTTTTGAAATTAAACTTGTTTTAGATAAAAACGAAAACAAGTTTAAAGTGGATTTTCCTGAAAAAAACAAGTTCAAACCAGTTTTAAAACTGGATTTTATGTAAAACCGGATTTTTAATTGGATATGGTTCAAAAACCGGTTTTTAAATTGGATTAAATGTGGTTTTGGTTTTAGAACCGGTTTTAAATGCGGTTTTAAAATAAACCGATTTTTATCCGGTTTTAAACAAAAAAACCGGTTTTTATTCTGGGTTAAACATAAACCGGTTTTGAACCGGTTGTACGAAATAAAAACGGTCCAGTTCTTAAAACCAATCCATATAAGTGAAATTTAATTGGTTATAGTTTGGTTTGGTTAAAAACCAAACCATGCACACCCCTACGCACCGATTTCACTAGTGCAGCATCACGAGTCATACACGGGCTTTGTACCACGGACAAAACCCCTAACCTCACTAATCTACCCACCAGTCATTTCACCCTCTATATATAACCTTTTCCCCTAATTCCTATTTCACAGTTCACGTTTCTTCCACAATCTTCCTCTTCCATCAACTGCTACCACTTCACATACTCGACGCACGAATGGCGCAGTTGAAAGCACTCCCTGCATATCCATCCTCTGCTACTCCTCCTTCCCTGCATTCAACAGGTTCCATTTCCATTTCCATTTTCATTTCCTTTCACTTTTTGTTAGAGATTTTCATTGGCATTTTCAACTTCTCTCAATTTTTGCAGTTCACCTTCTGCATCATCAGTTTTGGAAGGCAAAGCCATCATCATTCAAACAGGTGATCTTTTAAAAAAATCAAAATTTTATTCCTTAAAGTTCACAAACACATGTCTGAGCCTATTTGTTTGTTTTGGTGGTTACATGTTGGTCTTATGTGGGACTTTTGTGCTGTTTGTAGTTTGGACCAAGAGCTTGTGTTGGTGCTGGTAAACTTCAAGGTGAGATTTTGCTGTCTCAGGCTTACTTTTTTTTTTTTTTTGAATTTAAGAAACATTTACACAATGCAGTTGCATTATCAATTTTTTGTTTCCCGTTCCACCTGGGGTTAACACATTTTGAAAAATGGTGCATCTTTAAATTATGAGAGCAACATTAGTCATTAACATGTGATGTTTCTTAGTTGCTCTTTAAAGAGTTGAATCTTTTAATTAAAAACTAACTAGCTGTTAACATGTGGCGTTAAGTGTTTCTTTTTGTGTTTTTCATCTGTCAGAATTGACTTATCATTTTGAAAATGAACATTCCTTAACACAATTATATCATGATTGCAATTGGCAAATAAATTTTAGAAGGGTTTTTGTTTGTAGCTTCTTAGGTCATGGATGGTTTTATGTTGGAAACAAATGAGTTTCTTAGAGGTGCTTGTGTTCACCGCTTGCTATATTGATTTGATGCTGTTTGATTTTAAGTTTAAGGTCTGTAATGCTATTGAAATTCGCATGACATGCAGCTATAAAAGCAGTGCTATGCAGTGATACAGATGTAGAAATTTCTGAGACCAAGAAAGGTAGTGGGCTACGAGGCAAATTGAATAAGGTTGTTCTTGCTTACAGTGGTGGCTTAGACACATCCGTCATCGTACCATGGCTGAGGTATAGACGGTGTCTTGTTCTTTTCGGTTTTCTGCTAGACTTCCATCACAAGTTCAATATATCAGATTTTTCCTATCCCATATATATTTTTTATGGCAAATATTTCAATGTTAAAGATGTAAATTTTTTATGTAGAATGTGTAAATAGAGGTTACAAACCATTTAGAGATTTTATACATGACTTGATGAGTTTTAAACCCGAAAAATCCAAATTTTGTAGAGAAGCATGGCAGCAAAAATAGACAATTCTGAATTTTTTTTCTGGTTATGATAGGGGATATTCAGCAGTAGATATCCGTGGAGTTACCTTTTGTTGTATAATTGTGTCCTTATTATAATATCTTATTTAGTGATTTTGGCATTGCAGAGAAAATTACGGTTGTGAAGTCGTTTGCTTCACTGCTGATGTTGGCCAAGTATGTTATGCCTTTTAGAATTTAATTTCTTTGATCGAAGTTATTGCTGTGTAAACTTGGTTACTTGAAAAGGTGTTTTAAGATTGTGAACTTCTGGTTCGGGGAATTTTCTCTACTCAGTTTGTTTATGTTCTGCATGTTTGGCAACAAAACTAAATTGCACAGGGACTAAAAGAGTTAGAAGGTTTAGAGGAGAAAGCCAAAGCCAGTGGAGCCTCTCAATTAGTGGTTAAGGACCTGCAGGAGGAATTTGTTAAAGATTACATATTCCCTTGCCTGCGTGCTGGTGCCACTTATGAGAGGAAGTATTTGCTTGGGACCGCGATGGCTCGCCCTGTAATTGCAAAGGTAACTTCTTGAAGTGTTCTATGTCATCTCACTTGGTAAAACCATTTTTTCTATTACTCTGTTAGCTCTTTGAGGGCTGTATTCACTTTTCTTTTTCTCTTGATATATTGTAAAAAATCATTATTCAATGATTATGGAACTTAGTTATATATTCACCCCTTGTATAAACATGTTTTGATTCATACCTGCTGATGGATAGGCCATGGTTGATGTTGCCAAAGAAGTCGGAGCTGACGCTGTCTCCCATGGGTGCACCGGGAAAGGAAATGATCAGGCATGTCTTACTATTATTATGCTCACAAAACAAAATCATGTCGGTTATTCTATTCTGACACATTTATTTATGTATGAACATTTAGGTTCGATTTGAGCTGACATTCTTTGCTCTAAACCCCAAGCTAAATGTCGTGGCTCCATGGAGGGAGTGGGATATTACAGGGAGAGAAGATGCTATTGAGTATGCTAAAAAGCATAATATTCCTGTCCCAGTGACAAAGAAATCCATATATAGCAGGGATAGAAACCTGTGGCACCTTAGCCATGAGGTACGCAGAGTGGTTATCCTCACTCTAGCTCTAGTTATACTGTTGAAGTTAGCCATGTCTAATGATTTCTCTTTTTCTTTTCTTGTGGGGGTTTTAGCCAACATTGAATTTAAGGTCAAAAGTTTGATAATCTTTTGAAAGTCATTAATTTGGATCCTCTTATGTTACATACCACCAAGAGGGGTGATAGAGCTAAAAGCTCCTGTCGTGGCATGGTAGTCATGTAACATGCGATGATACAACTTTTACACTCAGCAATTTACTAAATGTTGATAACTGAGGGGTGTCATGTCAGCATCTGGAATTAAGACCCTATATTCCTTTTGATTAAGATGATTTATCAGTGCATGGTTCACTACTATAAGAACACCCACAAACCCACAGCCATATTCGTCACAAGGCTGGATATTACTGTCATTGATACATGTCTGCCTATTCTATGTACCTTTTTCATGAGAAAACCCTCATTTTTATTCTTCAGAGATACTAGGACTATCACTTTAGTCCATGAAAGATTCTCTAAACCAATGAATGTCAGGTCGGGGGTTTCGGCCTTGTTATCAATTAGTTGTCAATTTAGTTCCTCAATAATTCGAAATGTCATCGTTTGGGTCCTTTTATTATCCTCTGTTTGAGGTTGTCTAACGGATGCTGACATAGCCCGTTATCTGCTTGTTTGGATGACATACATGGGCTGTTACCTACTTGCCATATGTTTGTGGTCATTGGAGGGCCTTCTAACTTAAATTCTATTTTAAAGTAACAGAAGGACCAAAATGGGGATATTTTAAATTTGTTATGTACAACTAAATTGGTAAAATCTTCCAAGAACTAAAATGATGACACTTGAATCTTTTAAGAACAAAAATTGGGGTTTACTGCAATTTCTTTTTTAAAAGCATGACAAAGATTCTTGAAAACAGTTTTGATTCATTCACACCCAGTTTCTCTTCCATCTCATTTCTGCTGAGTTTTTCTTCATCTCTTTCTTCTTTTCCTATCATGTCACCTATTATATCTGCCACTTCTCTCTCTTCTATTCCTATATCTCTCTCCGCAGTCTCCGGCAGAGGTGGAATTGAGTGGTGAATCCTATAATTTGTTACTAGTCTCTAGGCTGTGTCAACCCTCATTGGACGCACAAGATCACTTCTTTGCTGTAATGTTGGAAGTTGCTAATCTTTAGTTTGATCTAGGGTAATGCTTTATGTGCTCTAAAAACTATATTTTGGAAATTACCTATTGCTTTTTCTCTGATATATATGCAATCTATGATACTGAAGGGTGATATTTTGGAAGACCCTGCTAATGAGCCCCAAAAGGATATGTACATGATGTCTGTAGATCCTGAGGATGCCCCAGACAAACCAGAGTAAGCTTCCTTCAGAACTTGTGATTTTTCTTTATATATAACGTCCAAGTTGCGGCTAAAAATGTTGTATTTTACATATTTTTGGATTTTGTATTTTAAATTTATGAAAGCATGCGTGATGCTATGCAGATATGTCGAAATTGGGATAGAGGCAGGGCTTCCTGTTTCAGTCAATGGGAAGAGGCTTTCGCCAGCGTCATTACTAGCAGAGCTCAATGAGATTGGCGGAAGGCATGGAATTGGCCGGATTGACATGGTTGAGAATCGGCTCGTAGGTATGAAGAGCCGCGGAGTTTACGAAACTCCTGGCGGAACCATCCTGTTCGCTGCAGCAAGGGAGCTAGAGCTTCTGACGCTTGACCAAAAAGCAATGCAAGTCAAAGATTCGCTAGCCCTTACCTATGCAGAGTTAGTGTATGCTGGCAGGTGGTTTGATCCGCTTCGCGAGTCCTTGGATGCGTTTATGGAGGAAATCACAGCGACCACAACAGGTTCTGTGACTTTGAAACTGTTCAAAGGTTCGGTTGGTGTAACCAGTAGGCAGAGCCCCTTTAGCCTGTATAGGCAAGACATTTCATCATTCGAGAGCGGGGAGATATATGATCAAGCTGATGCTGCGGGCTTTATTCGGCTTTATGGTCTTCCCATGAGGGTTCGAGCAATGCTTGAACAGGGTATCTAAGGTTGATTTCATTTCAAACTATTTGGGAAAATAGGACTTGCTTTGTTGCACTACACAAATTTGCTTGTCTAGAACAAAGGTAGAGTGTAGCTAGAGAGTACCCTGGATTGTTAGTGGATCAGCTACGCCTTAATAAAATTTATGTATGTCTGCCTCTCAGCATCAAACATGGTCTCCATTGCCATTTGTAAGTGCCTTCCTCTAACCCTCTTATGGTTTTTTTTCATGTCTTTCATAACTGGTGAACCATCAAATTTTAAGGTTCCTGAATAAAAGGTCCACATGTATCTCCATTTCCTTGAGAGGATGCTAGTCTTTGCAGCTTCATTTATTGGCAATTTGGATAAAATTGCTCCAGGAATTCCATCTGGTAATTGGTTGATAAGATCTTCTTTGTAGTCTTTTTCATTGTTAGCTTTTGCTCTCTTCTGTTTATGTTCCCTGCTAGCATCCTGCATGATTATTCTTGGCCTAAACGTGACCAAAATTTATGGATCATCAAGATCAATAAGGATAATGAATAATTGAAATTGCAAGAGAATAATCAATAAAAGAGGCATAGAATAGAAAATCAGGGGGCAAATGGAGCAAATGAGTTCACTAATGTTGAAGGAGAAGAAAAATTCATTGAATGTTTACCAACTGGAGGAAGAAACTTGGAAGATGATAAATCAAATAAATCCTCTTTCAATTATGTCAAAATGTGATCAAATTACAAAACAAATGTAAAAACACAATTAATGCAAATGGAACAAAGGCTTTGAATTATTGTTACCTCTTTACTCCTTACTATCTTCTCATGTAGTTTGTGATTGTGAGTGAGATTTATATTATGATTGAGATTGCCTTGTAATGCGAACCGGTTTCTCTTTGGAGTCCTTGCTTGTTGTTCACATAAAAGGAAACCTTTTACCATGTACAGATCCGGAAGATGCTGCCTTTGGGGTGGTGATTTTATATAAACTAGTATCAATACAGGAAAACTAATTTTAGAGTATTTAAAATTAAAATATTAATTTATAATGCATTAATATTTAAATACAATTATATAGTAAATGTGAAAAATAAAATTTGATATTGATTAAATGTTTTTGCGTCATCCGTTTACACAAATATTGATTGATTTTTTCTAACAAGGTCTAGCATAGGGGTGCACATGGGTTGAGTTGGATGGATTTTGGTCAAAATAAAATCCAAACCGATCAAAATTATCTGGGTTGGGTTGGATTTCACGAATTTCTTCTTCGATCCCAATTCGAACAAACCTGACGAAGTTTAGATTGGGTTGGATGAATTTATTGGGTCACTATATTAAAATAATAATATATCTGAAATATTAAAAAATCTTGCAAAAATTATTATAAATTCAGAAAAAGTTATAAAAAATACTAAATATGTTATAATACTAAATAACATGAAAAAGACACAAAAAGTTATAGAAATAATACCACATAAATGACATATAGCCAAATATCATGAAAACACAGACATGAAACAATCTAATATAAATAGTGTATCTAAAAAGTGAAAAACAACACTAAATGTCATGCCATGACACTTAGAACTTAGATTTCTCCAACATGCCAAATAACTATATATAAACATGTAACAAATAACTACGAACAAATACTCTAAGTTCAAATATGACAAATAACTACAAATACTTAAGTCTCAAAGTTTCAAAAAGTCATCACTCCGACACTAGCACTCCAAGTATGAGTAAAATTATAAAAAATATTATTATATGTATGGATTCTGGGTTGGGTTGGATGGATTTGAACTGAATCCGAAATCCGATCCGACCTTGGTTGGGTTGTAGTAAAATCCATCCGACTAATCCGATTGCTCAATCCAACCCGCATTTTTTCTATTGGATCGGATTGGGTTGGGCGGGTTCATTGCATTTACCCGGCCCATGTTCACCCCTAGACTCTAGCATGTTAGTCTGGTCTTCAATCCATGTGCCATGTGTATAAGAAAAATTTTCTGGGAGAAATCTACTCACTTAATACAATCTAAGGCTCAAAGAGATTAATGTCATGACTAACGTATAATAATAAAGAGTTTGTATATTTAATACCTGGATCGCTTTTTAAAAAAGCAGTAATGTTATATACACACCTCATTTTTAAACACTCA
Source organism: Lotus japonicus (assembly GCF_012489685.1). Classification (NCBI taxonomy): domain Eukaryota; kingdom Viridiplantae; phylum Streptophyta; class Magnoliopsida; order Fabales; family Fabaceae; genus Lotus; species Lotus japonicus. The sequence continues at coordinate 45,002,098 of NC_080042.1, forward strand.
ATTTTCACCTATTTTTGTTTCTATCTCTCTTCTCTTATCATCTATCACATATCATATTTTCTCTCTCTTACATTTTCTTTTCTCTCTATCTCTCTCCTCATTTCACCTATTTTCACCTCTCGTAGAGGTGTGAAAGAAACATTTTCCGCTTACTTATGGTAAAATATTCATAGTTAGAAATACATTTGGTTGTATAGTTAGATTAAAATCCTGTGTTATGCAAAATTTAGTACAAATCGACGAATAATTGTGTATGTTTTTTTATAATGGGTTAATCGTCTACTTGGTCCCTGTCTTTGTCTCGCCGTCTGAAGTAAGTCTCTCCCCGGAAAATTTGCAAATCTAAGTCCTCTCGTTTACAATAAGTCTGGAGCAGGTCCTCGCCGGAGCTCCGGGCACCGACGAGTGATGAATAGACATGCTGACTGGATAAATGATGCTGACGTGTCAAGAAAAAAAGTTTTATTTAATTAACAGTCCTTAATTAACCCTAAAAACTAACTAATTCTAATTAACTTACTAACACTAATCTAATTAATTAACAAAAACAAATTTCCCTAAATTAACCCAAAATCATCTTCATCAAAACCAAACCCTGTTCATCTTCATCAACCTCCACCACCCAAAAACCCAAAAAAAACCCAAATCCCCACCATAGCAACCCCAATTAGAGAAACCATGGAAGAAGAAATTCAGCAATAGAGGCGGTGGCCAAGTCGTCAATGGCGGTGGTGGCCAACACCCGCAACCCCCCCAGTCGCAACCCACCCAATCGCAACCCACACCCAGTCGCAACCCACCCCACCCTCACCCGCAACCGACCACAGAAACCCAACCCCCCTCTCCCACTCCTCCATCTTCATTGCAGGCAAGAAGAAAAATCTGAGAAAAAAAGCTTGCGATGGAGGCCGAGAAGGCTCTGAATCCATCGATCTGCTCTATCAATCTCCATCAATCTGCTCTGAATCCATTGATCTGCTCTGATTGTGGCCTCCGCACCCAGATCTCCTTTCACCTCAGAAAATCGGGACATGACTTGAGGGGTTTGGCTGGGGAGGAAGGTTCACTAAGGTTTTGGTGGTTGAGGGTGGTGCGATGGGGGGGGGGGGGGCACCGTGCGATGGAGGGGGATTTTTGCATCTTATCACTTGTATGATTTGAAGGGTTAAAGTAGAGGAAATGGGAGTGGGAGTGGGGTGGGTCTGGAATGCCAGAGGCCAGAGGGTATTGATGGTGATTTTGGTGAAGAAGCGTTGATGGGGAAGAAGATGGTTGAAGACCCAGATGATGATGATGATGAACAGGGTAGAACATGGTAGAAAATTTGTTATTCAGAATTTTCTTTTGTGATTTTTAATTTTTAATTAATAAGTATAATTTTAATTAATTAATTTGGGGTAATTTGTGTTTTTAATTTAATTTAATTTTCTTAATTTGATTTTAATTTCTGATGTGTAATGTTTATTTTATTTTTTAAAATCCATGTAGGCATTATTGATCCACTCAGCGTGCCACTTCATCACTCGCCGGAGCTCCGGGCTCCGGCGAGGACCTACTCCAAATAAATTGCAAACAAGAGGACTCGGATTTGTAAATTTTCCGGGGAGGGGCTTACTTCAGATAGCGAGACAAAGACAGGGACCAAGTAGGCGATTAACCCTTTTATAATTCATTAATATGATATGAAATTAGTTTTCTTAAAATAGAAATTAGTTTTTAAAATAATGCAAAGTATTTATTATTCTTTAATGAGATTTGAAATTAATATTCAATTTGTCTTTTGGATCAACCCAAACTCGTCCCTTTGTGTTTTTATTTTTTGTTAAATTCGCACCTCATTGCATTTAATTTCTTGAAAACACACATAAATTGCTTATAAGTCATCGAACTTGAAGAACCCATAAAATTGGATTCAAATCTAGTTCCTAGATTGATTCTTGAATTTACTTATGATTTTACCAAAAATCGGTGGAAACAAATTGGCGCTACAAGGAGGGCCTTTCAAGTTTGATGCAATTCTTGTGCGTTGGAAAATTTTGGTTTTTATGGATAATACTGCTTCAAGTTTTGGAATTACAAGTCTGATAATTCCATACATGATACATCCGGTATCACTTCCACGAAAAGGAATTGGATGAAGCAATTTTGATCACCTAAATTCAATTTTGGTCTTTGTGACCGAAATTAATGGTTTTTGAAACCAAAAAAGATATGGTTTTGAAACCACAAAAAATGCCAAAAGATCAATTAATCAGATTTGGCATTTGTGTGTGTGGCATCTCTCTATTCAATTTCTACATGGTTGTCTAATTTCTATTTTCGACCAAGGTTTTGTCAGTTGAGGACATAAAGTATCAAAGTTGGAATTATATAAATTTTTCAAGTTTGATATTTGAAGTTCCAAACAGCAAAGATATTGGATCAATATTTCGACACAGCTTCAAGAGATATTTAGGCCCTTACTTCGACTCAAAGTCAGGAAGCAAGAAGGAAAATTGCAGTTAGCAATGAAAGTGAAGCAAAAAATATTCAAATGAGAAATGGCTAAATGATCATTGAAGGTCATGAAGTGTTTGTTCAATTTTGGTGTTGCAATAAAAAAATGTTATTCCTCTCACTTTCTTCAGAAACAACATTTTGAGGGCCTCTGTTAATACCAAAATTTCACATGCCAAATTAATATGGCTGAGTAGTACTAATGGTACTAAAGGAAATTTACCATGTGTTTCTCGAAGGTTGCTTTACTGGTGCTAAATGGTACCCTTCTATGTTTTTAAAAGGGAAATCATGTGGTAGTTCTTTAAAACTTGGCTTGATTAGTTCCACAGGTCGGAAAACAATGTGGGTCGAAATATATATTTTTGTTTGAAAGGTGAAAATTCAATAGATCGGGTCACAAGAGGCCTAGAAGCCAAAACATCCTGGGCAACCAAATGAAGAGCAAAATCTGGAACCTCCTCTACCCACACCGCATCCAGGTAGGTAGAAGCGTGTTCCTAGCCAGAGAGTCAGCTAAAACATTACCAGTACGTCTAACAAAAGGCAAATCAAAAACATCAAAAGCAAGAATTAAACTACGACAATCCCTAACAACAGTAGCTAAAAAAGAGAAGCCCTCCAAACGTTTCTTCCATCAATTGAACAGCTGAAGGTCTCAAAAACCACACGTCAAAATCCCAAGTCTATCGCCAAAAGCAAAGCCCACCGAAAGCATCCCGCCTCATCTAGCAATGGAGAAAGAAAAGCCACTGGATAAAGAAAGGCGGCTGCCATGACTTCCCCAACATGATTTCTAACCACCATTTCGTATCCCGCTGTCCCACCATCCACAAATGACGCATCAAAATTCACCTTGATCATCTCCCCTAGTAATAGAGATAATAAAGTGGTGACTCAAAGAAGTCCCACATTGTCAAGATTAGCAAGTGCACAAGTGCATATATAATAAAGAACACACACACTCATTGTCTTAAGCCTAAGGTTTTGTGGTGTTGTGTGGTTCTAACTTAGGATTTCTAACATGGTATCAGAGTTTGTTTGATCCAAGCCATGACTTCCGCTTTCCAAAAAAAAAAGAAAAAAAAAATCTGAGAAATTTTTTTTTCAAATATGGTATCAGAGCCTATCCTAGATCCATTTGTTGCTTGTTGTGGAGACCTCCATAATTGGGGCACCCGTTGTTGTTGATCCCACGTTCCAGGTTGTTTAGTCCTGGACGTGAGAGAGTGTGTTAGAAGTCTCACATTGGCTAGAGATAGAGCACAGATAGCCTTTATAAAGACTAGTGCAAACATCAACTCTTGAGCTAGCTTTTGTGGTTGAGTATAGGCCTCCCAAGTTCTAATATGGTATAGGAGCACACAAGGAACTCCGATGTTCTCGCTAGAGTACTAGCCCAGACAAAGAAAGTCAAAAGGCAGACTCAGACGAAGGAGCACAAGTCCGACGACCACTGATGTTCCCGCTGGAGTGCAAGGCACAAGCAAAAAAAAAATGGAGTCGCAATTGAGGGGGGTAATAGAGATAAAAAAGTGGTGACTCAAAGAAGTCCCACATTGCCAAGATTAACAAGTGCACAAGTGCATATATAATAAAGATCACACACACCCATTGCCTTAAGCCTAAGGTAGCGTTTGGTAGACAGGTGGGAAGAGAACGGAACATGACACATGAGTTCCGTTCTGTGTTTGTCGTGTTTTTAAAATGGAACGGAACGGGACAAAAGGCTCCAGGAACGTGACACTTTGGTTCCCTGGAAAAGGGTGGAACGGAACAGAACACTCTCTTAAAACTTTTGCAACTTCAAAAATACCTCTAATTTATATTTGAAATTTTATGTATCTAAACAGTTTAAAATCACTTATAAAATTGAATTATAAAAATCTACTTTTTCAAAAAAATCACTTAAAATAAAATCAATTATTTTTTTCCAAAGTAAAATCACTTTTTGTAAGCAATGAAAAACGAGCCAATTAGAGTGCGTTTGATTCAACTTATTTTGGAAAAATCACTTTTTAATCAAAAAAATCACTTTTTGTGTTTGTTTTAGCTGAAGCTGAAAACAAATTATTTGAAACAGTTCTTTAGCTTATCATGAAAACCTATGATGATAGATGAGAGGAGATAAAAAAAGTGATTTTAATTAGAGTAATCAAACACGAATCAACTTAATTAAAATAAAATCAATTATTTTTTCAAAAGTAAAATCAGTTTTTGTCAGCAATGATAAACGAGCCAATTAAAATGCTTTTAATTCAACTTATTTTGAAAAAATCACTTTTTGTGTTTGTTTCATCTGAAGCTGAAAATAAATTATTTGAAACAGTTACTTTAGCTTATAATGAAAATCTATGATGATTGATGAGGGAAGATAAAAAAAAGTGATTTTAATTAGAGTAGTCGAACACGAATCAACTTATACCTTTCTCAAAATCTCTTAAAAAATTATAGTTAAAAATCAATATTTTTAATCTAAATAAACGCACTTAAAATAGCTTAAATAGATAATTAGGTTTCTGCTTTTTTCAATAGCATACTGAAACAACATAAACAATATATAAGTGATTATTTTAAAGAAATAAGTGATTATTTCATGAAGTAAGAAATAACAAACGGTTTCTATGCAAAATGTTCAATTGAGTTCAGTTTGTTTTCCTCAATCAAATATTAAACATGCAGGGTTATATATGTAATTAAAATCATGGTTCTGTTCTATTGACTTGGAGTTACCAAACACAACACATAGAACATTATTGTCCTGTTGTTTACAGTGATATTTAGTAAACAAACATTCTCCAAATTCGATTGGAAAAAGTTTAAGAAATTCAGAATTTTGCGAATTAAGGGTTCTTTTGGGAAAACGTCTTGCCAAAGTGTTGTGTGTGAAACTTAGAAATCTCGACACCCACGTGCCAAGGGTAAACCCAATAAGTGAATAAACTGCAAGTTTAAAGGTGCTGAAATTCGAATTACACTGAACAAACTGAAAAGTACATCAAATAAGTCGAAAACGCCTAATTACATCAATAGAAAAGAAATCGACAGGAATACAAAGTAACAAAATAACAAGCTTGAAACGCTCAAAGGCATGAAACATAAACAGCTGGTTCAGCAACATACTCCTCCATGATCACGTTAGGCTCGTTGAGTCTCTTTGATGCGGACATGTGAACTTTTAGTGAGTTTTTAAGAGTTGAGTTGGGAACCTCTTCTTCTACATAATCTTCTCCTATTTATAGCACTCCAAATGTCTCGCATGTCTTTCACGGTTTTTTCCTTTGCTGGGTGAGTTAGTGGGTTTTGCTCCTCCACGATCTCCTGCTTGCACTGGTACCTTCATGCGTAGTGGGGGGGGGTGCCTCCTAACCGTTCACTTGCCACGTGGGTGGCCATCGTGGGGGGGGGGGGGGAGGCACACGTTCCTTCAACTGATTCATTCAAAGCTGCACGTGGTAAATATGCTCGTGTTAATAGCAACAACATCATTTGTCGACTTTTGCTAGCGTTTAAACTTAGCCTTTTCCTTGGTTTTCTTGGTCTTATTTTCGACAAGCCCATGAGTTTTGGGCCAACAAATGCCTCCCAAAAATGTTGATTCTCGACTACCAGACCTTGGAGAGAGCAAGCATTTTTTGAGCCTGAAATTTCGAGTGGAACTACCATCCCTTTCAACGTTCTTGCAATTTCAACCTTTCATCTTCAGGTCCAATCAGAAGTCATAGCGTCTGACTTCCGCCTGCTAATTTGCAGTCTCCTCACTAGAGTCATCATTGCTCCTTTTCAGCCTATATACTAGGAAGCTACGGTTATAATAATAAAATAACCGTTGAGATTTCAAATTTTATGCAATGTTGTGCAATGCAGCTTCACGTCTGTTTCCCCTTCCGTCTATAAATACACCATTGTTGCTTCCTTGTAAGCTTTACACTTTTCAAATTTTCCTAGTTTCATTTGAAATTGCTCAACCCTTTGTTTCTTCATTTTCCTCTGGTGCGCCCTCCGATCACTTTCATGGCTTCCGATTCCGACAACGTTACACCACTGGCTGCTGCTCTTGAAATGGGGAAGCCAAACGCGTTCCCATTCCAGACCCACCGTATGAAGCGGAAAAGAGGGCTATCTGGAAATCTCAGGTACTCATTCCTATCTCTGTTAATGGTACATTGCGCGCCATTTTAGGACCTCTGAAGAAAGTGAGAAAGGGTAGACCTACTAGCCTTTCTGATGTTCATGAGACATTTCACCCTAGTATTCGAGGAGAAGAGCTTATCCTTGCTTTTCGATCCTCTTACCGCTTACCCTTTTTGAATGACCCTAAGAGGGCGTTTCGATATGCCCCACCTAATCCGACCGCTAGTGACGGAGCTCATTTGAAATGGCTTGATAGGGTAGAAGCCAGTAAGTCTGGGCATTGGAAGGTTACTGGGATTTTTTACTTAATTTCGTTGTCGAGATCACCTATCTCCTATCATCCTGCTATGCTTTTGAGCTCATTTTATTTCTGGGATAGATCTACCAACAACTTCCATGTTCCCTTTGGCATGATTACCCCCACACTTCTCGACGTCGCTGCAATTACTGGCCTCTGGGTCATGGGTGATGATTATCATTCTATGCTGCCCCAGTTAAGCCTATCGCCGTTTCGAAGGACAATGCAGCCTTTAGCCGATTTATCAAGGATGACTACGTCGAAGACGGTGAAGTTTCTGATGCTGAGCATGTTGCATTTCTCTTGTATTGGCTTTCTGCTTACGTATTTTGCACTAAATCTCTGAGGATCCCGGCCAAGCTTCTTCCCTTGGCCAATTTGCTCCATGAGGGTCGAAGAATCGCTTTGGCCAGGCTCGTTCTTGGTAACCTTTATCAGATGATTAATGAAGCAGTGGCCGATATTCGAGACCCCAAGGTCATGTCTTTAAATGCAGCCGGTCCATTATGGCTGCTTCAACTTTGGTTGAATGCAGTTTTCGAATCTTTTCTTCCGGCTAAACAAACCCCTCCTGTGGTGTCTAACACAAGGATTGATGCTCATAGGCTCGAGGCTTTAACACCTCCTTACAGTGCTTCTAACTTTGAGGCTGATTTCAAGAAGTATTTCACCATGTTCTTTGAACTGAAACATTACCGCTCCAGTTTTGCCCCATACTGCAAGCCCACTTATGGCCCGCGTTGGCTGAAAACTTCCTACCCCAACCTTCCCGGTTTAGAAGATCTCTCCCCACATCAGCTTGAACTCTGGCAAACCATATTATCCCCTCGAGTGTTGACCATAGGTTTTGCCAGTAATGACTATACCCTGTGTGGTTATAATCCCCAGCTGGTTTCTCGACAATTTGGGCTAAGTCAGGATTTGCCTAACACATTGTTCGACCACTCTCTTGTTCTCTATCCTGGCGTCGTGACCAAACTCAGCGTTTTCGACACCACCGTTGACTACTACAACGAAGAGCTGATTAACCTCAGTCCTTTTCACTTTGTCCCTTCTTTTTATGACCAAACTCAACGTTTTAAGACTTGGAGGTCTACTTATTGGAGCGACATTTCGGTGTCGATCGAAGATTGTTTCAGCGCATAACGAATGTTTTTCTTTTGTAGAAGCAAGCCCCTAAGAAGACCAAAAGTATGCATTCGTCCGAGATCAACGTTTTCCAGCAATTCTTCGGTGTAGTGTATTTTCCAGGTCCTCGACTTCGAGAAACTGTTGCTAAAGCAGCTCAAGTTCTTAGGAAAATGTGGGAGTCTAAAGCCAAGAAAACTCGGTACGTCATCCCTCCTGATGAGGATGGTCTCTCTTTTATTATTCGAAAAACTGGCTTTAAATTCCCACCGTTGCCTACTTGTAAGTATGCTTTGGCTCTTCCATTGGTCCTTCCTAAATGGGTTGACCACGTAAGTATCAAGAACTTTTACCAAAGTGCGTTGCCTCTTCGGAAGCGGGTGACCTGGACTAAATACTATCTATGGAATCTTCCTTTCCATGTGCCGGTCGAAATCTTCAACCACATATCGATAAGAACGCTTATTGGTCAAGGTAATTATTTCGACCTGGCTTTCTCGTGATATTTATGGCTTAACTCTTCTTTCTTTTCTCCTTACAGCTGAACCAATTCCTCGACCAACTCCTCAAGCTTCTCCTCGAGTGACTTCTGCTACCATTGAGATTGATGATGATGATGATGACAATGTTAGCTTGGCCGACAAACTTAAAGCACCGAAGGTAATATCTAGGCGGTGAAACTTTGTTCTTTCCTTGGTATATATGTATTGCGTAATCCTTTGTTTTCATTTCAGAGTCGAAAACAAGGGGATACACCTACTACCTCTGCAACCCAGAAGAAGGTAAAAGGGGTCGGTGGTTCGGCCGGTAGCCAAACTTCCCCGGCTAAGTCTACTAGCCATCCTGAGGAGTTTCAAGGAGGTGGAGCCCAGGCTGTTGATCAGGTTCGAAATCCCCTGCTTGCGTTCAACCTTTCCATATGTTTGGCAGAGTTACTGATGTTTTATCTCTTGCTCAGGTAGGAACACAAGAACATTCTGCTTCCAGTCCTCCTTCTCACGAGGACGTGCCTATCTCTGACCCTGCCAAGCACATAAATGATGAGAAGGCTTCGGCCAAGAAGATTTCCAAGAAGAGATCTAAGTCTGGTCGCAAATCTGGCAGCCATTCTTCTCCTCTTTCCAAGAACTCGGCAAGTTCAAGTCCTCACAAAAAATCTGCTCCTAAGGTAACTTATCGTTAGCTATGTCTTAATTTGATTTGCTTTCCTTTTCCTCCCTCAAATATTTCGATTTTCATTCTTCAGAGGGTTGGCATGTCTAAAATGGTCGTGCCCCGAGCCAAATTGTTACCTCGTAATCCTCCACGAGTTGTTCTGTCAAGTCCTTTGAGCAGTCTGGGGTCCTCGAGTTCGAGTTTAGACTCTAGCGAGTTAGACCCTATGTGGGATAAGTTGAACTTCTATTTCAATTCGAAACCAATTGCTTGGCAACATTCTGGTTGTGCACCTTATTATACCAAGGAGTGTCGAGATAATCTTTCTAATTTTCCCCGCAGGATACTCCAAACACTTCTCCTCTGGCCAATGAACAAAGCATGCCACATGTCGAAGTTCAACACGGCGAAGACCAAATGTCCCCAGTCACTCAGCCTGAACAAATGATTGGTGTCATGCCTCCTCCAAAGCATCTTGTGGACGCTGGTGCTGATGCTCTAAACTTGACACAAGCTGGCCCTTCTCCCAAGCCTCAACAAGATTCTGGAGCTGCTTTGCTTTCTCCGCATGCCAAAGGAGGTTCTGCTTCTTCAAGGACAGCAGCTTCATCTCATGCTTCCGGTGAAAGGCTCAATGCCCTTTTGGTCCAAGATCCGCTTGCCACTATTCAAAGTTTTCTCGATGGCACTCTGAACCTTGACTCTCCGCCACATCATGCTGAAACTACTGAGACTGCTCAATCTAGCGGGGTAGCCAGTTCTGGCCAGATTGAAGAAGCCTTGGCTAAATTGAAGGGCCTAGTTTTCGATGAAGGATTCGTCGATAAAGTCCGGGCTAACCCTCAATCAGGCCATGATGTCAAGGAGTTGCTCACTTTCCTGCTGGGCCAGCGTCTCGACCAAATTCAGGCCGATGCTCTTGTTGAGTTCCAGACTTTCCTGGTTGATCTTTTGGCCACGCTTGATAAAGCCAACACTGTGGAGCAACTCATCAAGACTAAGGAGGCGCAGGTGACTTCTAGCACCCAAGGGCTCTTAACTGTGAAGGATGAGGTTCTTAAGTTGACTGCCAGGAAGACTCTTATAGCAACTGACCTGTCGAGTGTTAATACTCGGCTGGATGAGCTTCGGAGGGATATGGCAAAGCTTGAGAAGGAGAAGACAACGTTGGTCGAAGAAGATCCTGTTGTGAATGCCCGGCTGACTACTCTAGCTGCTGAATGCACAAGTGTGATGTTGTCGACATCCCAGATGTCCAAAGAGGTTGCAGCAGAGCAGCGTGTTAAGCAAGACTTGGATGCCAGGATCGTTGCTGCCGGCGCTCAACTCGAAACCTTTAAGTCGAGGTTTTAGGACTTTTATGTTTACTTCCTTTCATTGTCTAGGGTCTGTAATAACTCTGTACCTGTATGGCCTTTGTTTCCAAATTTTGTACTTTGCCCTTTAAGTACCTGTCTCGACAATGACTTTATTGATTAACTCGCGTTAATGATGTCGACATAATTTTTCTGGCATCTTTTTATTGTCGAATTAACACGATCTGTCAGTTTACTCCCTCTTGCATTGCCTTTTGATTTCCATACCATCTAACTTGGTATCTTTCACGGCGATCTAGCCTTCTATCTTCCACGCCATTACTCAATGTCTTGGAAATAGAGTAATTTATGACGTTCTTTTACCACGTTCTTGTTCCGACGTAACAACTCCCTCCACTTATGATAGTGGCTTACGTGGCTGACCGCGATTTGGTAACCATTGGTAACTGTTTACCATGAATTAATGCAACTGTTTGTTTCACTTAGTTATAAATAAAGCCGTTTTTACTTTTTTCATCAGTAACTTCTTCTTTTGCTAGAAACCTTCTTCTCGGCTTTGCTCTTCCAATCCCCACTCATGGATAGTAGAGTCATTCTCCACCGTATCCGCAATCTGGCCTTCCAGCATGATCTCTTGGAAGACATGTTTGCATCCCTCGCTGGCCTTGATGACCTTTTGGGGCTCATCCACCAATTACTTCAAAGGCCAATTATCACGCGCGTCAGGGTTCCTCTCAAGGAGTTCCAAGAGCTACTCGTCGAAGCCAAACCTTTGTACGAGGAGTATAAGGAGATTTCCTTGATGGCGTTCTTTCAAGAGCACCAGATTGGTGAGTTGAAGGAGAGGTTTGACTCCCTCCAGGCCTCCTTGGACCAGCAAGACCCGGCAGGTCTAGTTAGGCTGGCTGTCGAGATCGCTGTCGTTTCTTCTGAAGATCTTAGCGCTCGTCAGAAGAAGGCTCGGCTTGAGGGCCAAATGGTGGCGCTAGTGGGCCAAATAGGCCCTCTGCAGGCTAGATATGATGCCTATAGGGCCAATCTCCCTTTTTGAGTTTCGACCTCTTTGTATTTTTTGTTTTTCGCCATGATTGTAATGTCTCATCGTAATTAATAAAACATTTGATTTGGCCATCTTTTACCTTTTTTTGCTCACTTAATTTCGACTTCATGCAACATTGGTTTATACGCTTTTAGGTATTTGTCATTTATTGTCACATGTTGACGTTGACCGCTTAATTCTTTAATCAAATAAGCGTTATTAGATAGCGGCCTTTCGACTTCGAATGGTCCTTCCCAATTGGGGGCCCACTTGCCGTAAGCTCTATCTTTTTTATCCATTGGCAAAATAACCTTCCAAACGTAATCTTCTGTGACAAAAGATCGATTTCTAACTTTCTTATTGTAGGCTTTGGCTATGCGATCCTTTTGTCTGATCAAAACGTCTAACGCCAGGATTCTTTCTTCGTCGAGATTCACCAGTTCGTCAAGCATCATGTTCCAGTAGTCTTCACTAGGAATCTCTTCCTGTCTTTGAATCCTACATGATTGCAAGTACACTTCTGCCGGTAACACTGCTTCTTGGTCGTACGCTAGTCGAAAAGGTGTCGCTCCTGTAGCCTCTTTTGGTGAATTCCTGTAGGCCCATAGGACTTGGCCTAAAGTCTCATGCCAACTTTTCGGTTTTCGACCTACATGTTTTTTGATCAAGCTGATCAAGGTCTTGTTGGCAGCCTCCACTTGACCGTTTGCTTGTGCGTAGTAGGGAGTCAAGGTTAGAAGCTTTATGCCCTAAGATTCTGCGAAAGCTGCTACTTTTCGTCCTACGAACACTGTCCCTTGGTCCGTTGTAAGCGATTCAGGCAACCCAAATCGATACACAATGTGATTTTGTATGAATTCGATTACCGTTTCCTGGGTCACATTTTGCAGTGGAATGGCTTCGACCCATTTGGTAAAATAATCTATTGCCACAATTATATACTTGTGCTGCCTCGATGAGGCAGGATGTATCTCGCCAATTAGATTTATAGCCCAACCCCTAAATGGCCATGGCTTGATAATGGAGTGTAACTCACTAGCTGGCACATGTTGGACTCCTGAGTGCTTATGGCAATCCTGACAACCTTTTGCATATTCGATGCAGTCCTTCATGATAGTTGAGCAGTACATTCCTTGTCTGAAAAGAATCCATTTCATTTTTGCTCCCGCTTGGTGTGCCCCACATAAACCATCATGCACAGCAGAAATGGCTACAAACGCATCATCGTTGCTTAAACATTTTAGCAATGTTCCATCGACGTTCTTCTTAAACAATTCATTGCCTATGATGGTGTAATTTAGGGCCCTGTACTTAATTTTTCTGTCGGTTGATCCTATGGGGTTTTGCAGATTCTCAACAATAGGTTTCCTCCAATCACCAGGCGTGAGGCTATCAATAGTCATAATGTCGAGATCCAAAGGACTCAGCTTTTCCTTGATCTTGATCAATTCCTTCAACTTCTTCTTATCTACCATGTATCCAGAAGCGATTTGTGCTAACTCATTGGCCTCTTGATTGCTCACCCTAGGCACGTAGCTGATTCCTGCTTGGTCAAAATTGGCTAGTAAACCCATAACTGTCACGTAATATTTTGCCAAGTTTTCACTAACGCATTTATACTCTATGGTAAGCTGTTTTACTACCAATTCTGAATCACCTTTAATCTCGACGTTTTTTGCCCCCAAGGCCAACAGTATCTCGAGGCCAGAGACTAAGGCTTCATATTCAGTTTCGTTATTAGAACAACTTTCTTGAATTCGAAACATGAATTTGGTTGGGATGCCTTGTGGGGATACTATAAACATTCCAATTCTCGATCCTTGCTTATGGCTTGAGCCATCGAAAAACAACTTCCAAGGCTGTAATCCTACATAATTTATTTCTTTAGGCAGAGTATGATCTGCTAAGAAATCAGCTACTGCTTGCCCCTTAATTGCTTTCAATGGGACATACGTGAGCGAATATTCGGTTAAGGCTAAAGACCATTTACCAATTCGACTGTGCAAAATAGGCTTGGATAATATGTGTTTTATTATATCAAAATGAGAGAAAACCATTACATCAATTGGCTTTATATAATATTTCAGCTTGGTACAAGAGAAATATAAACATAAACACAGTTTCTCGATCATGGTGTATCGAGTTTCAGCATCGTTTAACACGCGGCTCAAATAAAATATGGCTCTTTCGACGCCATCTTCATCTTCCTGTGCCAACATGCTTCCAATGGTTTCGTCTGTTGCTGAAATGTACAACTTCATTGGCTTTCCTTTTATGGGAGGAATCGTCACTGGGGGACTTGCCAAATAATCTTTGAGCTCCTCAAATGCTTTTTGGTGTTCTGCTTCCCAACGAAAAGTGTCTTCTTTCTTTAGTCGAAGAAGTGATGAGAAGGGCTTTGTTTTGTCGCTAAGATTAGCGATAAATCTTCTAAGGAAATTGACCTTTCCCAATAGCGACTACAGTTGTTTCTTGCTAGCTGGTGGACTTGTGTTGAGAATAGCTTTGGCTTTGTTCTTGTTAATTTTGATGCCTTTCTTGTGCACCACAAAACCCAAAAAATCACCCTTTGATAGGTCGCGCCAGCGTTTTTCAAACCAAATGGCATAACTACCCATTCATATGTCCCTAAGGCGTCAGGACACCGAAAAGCTGTTTTTGACACATCTTCCTTGGCAATGAAAATCTGATTATAACCAAATGGCATTCGTGACCCGCTGCTGAATCCACCATCATTTCGGTTATAGGCATGTGGTACTCGTCTTTGGGTGTGGCAGCATTTAGGTCTTGAAAATCTATGCAGACTCTCATCTTACCATTTTTCTTGATTACTAGGACCACATTAGCTAGCCACTCGACATATCTGGCCGCTCTAATGAACTTGCATCTTAGCGATCTTTCAATTTCTTCTTTGATCTTTACCAGGACGTCTGAATGGAATCTCCTAGGTAGTTGTTTCACGGGTTTTTTTATCTTCTTTGATGGGAAATTGTAACTCCACCAAGTCTCGACTTAAACCAGGCATCTCGTCGTAATCCCAAGTGAAACAATCTTTGAATTCTTTCAGTAACTCTATCATTTTGCCTCTAAGTTCTGGGTCGATCAAGGAACTTATGTAGGTTGGCCTCTTCTTCGATCCATCTCCCAAGTCTACTTCCTCCAAAGGGTCTTGAGCCTCCATCTTCGTAGCATCCACTAGGGGTTTTTTCGAATCCCAGAGGGCCATCATCATAGATACAATCTAACCTCAAATCACACACGTCCTCTATTGCCTTCTCGCTTGGCTCATCAAAACACGAGCTATCCTTTCCGTTTCGAGCTGACATTTCGACAGGCAAAATTGAAGCTTCAATTTCTCCTTTGATGGCCAGGTTTTCGGCACTTCGTCGGCCTTTAGAGCCGTTCTTATCTTGTTTTCGGCCGCGTAAGCCGAAATTCGAGCCAAGCTCGAATTAATCATCATTATGTGGAGTTGCCACATTGGTGGCAGTTTCATCACTTGCCACTTCCTTGGTGGCACACTCGTCTTCTTCACTATGCCAACCGTTCATGGCATCCACTTTGCAAGACTCATTGAGATGCAGTCCTCGAACTGGGTCCAGTGTCACTGAGTATTCTGAGTAAGGGTTGAAATACTGATTGACTACCGTATCAAGTGGAGCGATTGTACCAAATTCTTCTCAAAATTTTTCTTGTCGACATAGCCTGCTTCTGCCAAGTAGTAGCTCTGATCAGCTTGTACATTCTCGACAACTCCATCTGCTTTCCAAATGGATATTCTTTGATGTAAGGTAGAAGGCACTACCCCTACTCCATGGATCCACTCTCTGCCCAATAGCAGATTATAGTTGGCCTTCGAGGGCACAACAATGAACAGTGTAGATCTGCTCACTGTTCCCACAGTAATATTCAGCATGATTGCACCCATGGAGGTGTTGGTCTTGCCTTCATAGTCCGACAGGACCATGTCATGGGGAATTAGATCTGCCTCTGTCTTGCCCAACTTTTTCAACATGAACCTAGGCATTAGGTTAACCGTAGTACCACCATCGACTAGCACCTTGTTGACTCCTTTTTCTTCTAATTTGGCCCACACAAACAAGGGCTTTAAGTGGCTTTTCATATGCTCTGAAGGCCTTTGGAAAATGGCCCTCTCATCTTCAACAGTTCTTCTTTGCATGACATAATAACATAAAGGGTTATCATCAGCCTCTTCTTCGACATAATAATCTTCGTCGCCTTCAGTGACCTCGGATATTCTGTCGAAATCTGCCGGGAGAATGGATACTATGCAGACGATGTTGAGGTCTTCTCCATCACTTTCGTCGAAGTCTTCTAGCATATCTTCATCTTCATCTTCATCCTCAGCAGCCACCGTTACCTTTTCTTTGTTGGGGTTCGGTAGGGTCATTCCTTGTTTCATGGCTTGGTCCAGATGATTGATGATGGAAGACACGCTTGGCTTGTCTTCTGGAGCATCTGATGGCTTGATATCCCACAGAGATCGAAATTCGCCACCTCTTTCTCGTTCCGCTTTCCTTTTCCTTAAGAACCGTCGAAACTGGGTCCGGGTCATCTGCTCTAGCCCATAGTAGTTCCTCGAACCATAGGAATAGCTCCTCGACACCTGAGAGTTGTTAACATACGAGGATCCTTGGCCAAAGTCGATTTTCTGCCACCTCTGCCTTGGCTTTGGTTTAGGGGGTGCTGGCCTAAACCATTGGTTCTTGGGTACTTCAGCATTGGGGAGGTAAGTCTTGCTTTTCCCCTTTTTGTCTTGGCCCCTACGGCCATAGTGCTCCTGGTTGGCCATCTCTTCATGAGGATAAGTCAATCTTCTAGCTACAGGTGCCTTCTGTTGGTAATGCTTCTTCATTTCAGAGTCTTGATAGGCCTTTGCGGCTGACTTGTCGAAGACAGCGCTGCATCTAGGGCACAACATAACTTCCTTCTCTCCGTCTTGGCTTCGAGATAGGAATTCGACAAGGGTTTCTCCGGCCTTGGGGTAGACTTCCTCCAGACTTACATTTTCAGCGGACTCTTCGACTGCTGCTTCTTTGGCTTCTGACTCTCCAAGAGTCAAACCCAAATCGAGTTTCTCAGCAATAATCACCATGCAAATGTGGAGAGGCTCCACGTAATTGGCTTCGACTTTCTTCAGTGGATCTGAGTCGACTTTCGCTTGGCCTTTAGTCTTTTCGCCATACTTGAGCCTGCCAGAATCCAGCGCTCCTTGAACAAGGTCCCTGAAACGAACACACTTTGAGGTCCAATGGCCAAAAAAGTTATGATACTTACAGTATTTCTTGCCTTTCTTCTGTTCAGGAGAAGGTAGTTTTTGGTCTTTAGGGACCACAATCAAACCATCAGACACGAGTATATCATAAATTGCATCACATCTGGTCACATCAAACGTATAAGTTTTAACAGTAGGAACACTGTCTTTGGGAGATTCTTCCCCCGCCTTGTTTTCATAAGGCTTTAGCGCCTTGCAAACATAAGGGTCCCCTGGCTGAAGTTCAGCCAAGTTGATGTCGACCTCGGGGGTGACAGCATGATACACAGACTCCGTATCTATGTAGGCCACTTTCTCTTTTTTAGGCCACATGTGGGTTGTCTTAGCTTTCTCGTCGTTCTTTTCCGCTTTGAGTAATTCGACATGTCTTACTCTATCCGCGAGCTGTGACATATCTCGAATATACTGTGTGTCGAGTTTCTTCCTGATCGAGTACTCTAAACCACCTGCGACCAAAACAACCAACTCATGCTCTGGGAAATGGGTGAAACATCGAGATTTCAACATCCTGAACCTGTTCAAGTAATCATCGATGGACTCTGCGTTCTTTCTTTTGACGCTAGCTAAGCCCTTCAAGCTCACCTTACATTCCCCTCTAAAGAACTGCTCATGAAAAATCCTTTCCAATTGCGTCCAAGTATGGACTAACCTTGGGGCAAGGGTCGTGAACCATGTAAATGCATTTTTCGTCAAAGAGCTAGGAAAATACTTCATTTTCAAATTTTCATTGATGGCCAAGTCTCCAACTTCAATCTGGTATCTCGCCACGTGTTCTACAGTGAACTCTCCTGAGTCCCCGGAAAACTTAGTAAACTTTGGGACTTTCCAACCTCGAGGGAGTTCTACTTCGAGAACTTCCTCAGTGAAGGCTGAGATAAAATGGGGCCTGTTCGCAAAACCCACATTAAAACCATGTTGGTTCAACAACGGCGGCAACATTCTGTTTCCCCCTAGCATTCTGGTGTCGAATTCTCTCCAATATCCCATCAGCATGCTCATCCCTATTTACCACATATGGATTATGTGGTGCAACCTGTACCCCTCTATTTTCTTCGAACAAAGGATTTTGCTCCATATTCGGGTAAAATGGGGCAGGCCTACGAGCAGGGACCGCGACTGGCGGGATCGGTTCAATCCCTAGTAATTGCGCAACTTCGACTTGGCCTCCTAACATTGTGGCCAAACGTCCCATTTGATGGGCCAGTTGTTGATTATTGGCATTAGTATTTTGGATCAAGGGATTTATGATTTCCCCCATCTGTCGAGATAACATGTTGACCATTTCGTGATTACTGTCATTGACTTGTTGTCTAATGGCCTGAAGTGAGCCTGAGTTCATACCCGTTGGCAAATACAATTGCGAACTCTGGCCTACGGTAAAGGCTGGTGGGCTCATACAACTTCCCAAGTTCAACATGGTCCCATTTGCCCCAAAAGGGGGCATTCCAAACGGTGGGACGTTTTCAGAGAACGTCGAATAATTGCCTTGCAAGCCTTGCATCAATGATGTAGGCATGCCAAATGGCATATCCCTTGCAGGCAGGGAGAAGTTTGGCATAAATGAGGCTTGGCCTATGTTGGCCACCCCTCTCGTTACCGTAGGCAGCGTAACTGCCTGAACCGTCGTAGAAATAGGCATGTCCGCCACAGCAGACACCACCACTCTCTGAGGTGGCGTAGGGACGCCAGAACTCGTCCCATGAGGTGGTTCCTTATGGCTGTTACCACTACTTCCACCAGGACTTCCTTGATTCACCACGTTGGATCCCTGGGGGGAGGTTCTGCCTCGATTGTTCGTCATACTTACTGTTCTACCACTTCTCAAGTGCATAAAACCAAATCACGTAAATAAAGAACAAGTAGCAAGTAGCATACGATAGACACAACACACAAAACACTTATGTAAAACTTAGTTTTCACAAAAATGGACTCACCGGGCGTGCCAATTTGTTTACAGTGATATTTAGTAAACAAACATTCTCCAAATTCGATTGGAAAAAGTTTAAGAAATTCAGAATTTTGCGAATTAAGGGTTCTTTTGGGAAAACATCTTGCCAAAGTGTTGTGTGTGAAACTTAGAAATCTCGACACCCACGTGCCAAGGGTAAACCCAATAAGTGAATAAACTGCAAGTTTAAAGGTGCTGAAAATTCGAAATACACTGAACAAACTGAAAAGTACATCAAATAAATCGAAAACGCCTAATTACATCAACAGAAAAGATATCGACAGGAATACAAAGTAACAAAATAACAAGCTTGAAACGCTCAAAGGCATGAAACATAAATATCTGGTTCAGCAACATACTCCTCCATGATCACGTTAGGCTCGTTGAGTCTCTTTGATGCGGATATGTGAGCTTTTAGTGAGTTTTTAAGAGTTGAGTTGAGAACCTCTTCTTCTACATAATCTTCTCCTATTTATAGCACTCTGTTTACAGTGATATTTAGTAAACAAACATTCTCCAAATTCGATTGGAAAAAGTTTAAGAAATTCAGAATTTTGCGAATTAAGGGTTCTTTTGAGAAAACGTCTTGCCAAAGTGTTGTGTGTGAAACTTAGAAATCTCGACACCCACGTACCAAGGGTAAACCCAATAAGTGAATAAACTGCAAGTTTAAAGGTGCTGAAATTCGAATTACACTGAACAAACTGAAAAGTACATCAAATAAGTCGAAAACGCCTAATTACATCAACAGAAAAGAAATCGACATGAATACAAAGTAACGAAATAACAAGCTTGAAACGCTCAAAGGCATGAAACATAAACAGCTGGTTCAGCAACATACTCCTCCATGATCACGTTAGGCTCGTTGAGTCTCGTTGATGCGGACATGTGAGCTTTTAGTGAGTTTTTAAGAGTTGAGTTGGGAACCACTTCTTCTACATAATCTTCTCCTATTTATAGCACTCTGTTTACAGTGATATTTAGTAAATAAACATTCTCCAAATTCGATTGGAAAAAGTTTAAGAAATTCAGAATTTTGCGAATTAAGGGTTCTTTTGGGAAAACGTTTTGCCAAAGTGTTGTGTGTGAAACTTAGAAATCTCGACACCCACGTGCCAAGGGTAAACCCAATAAGTGAATAAACTGCAAGTTTAAAGGTGCTGAAATTAGAATTACACTGAACAAACTGAAAAGTACATCAAATAAGTCGAAAACGCCTAATTACATCAACAGAAAAGAAATCGACAGGAATACAAAGTAACGAAATAACAAGCTTGAAACGCTCAAAGGCATGAAACATAAACAGCTGGTTCAGCAACATACTCCTCCATGATCACGTTAGGCTCGTTGAGTCTCGTTGATGCGGACATGTGAGCTTTTAGTGAGTTTTTAAGAGTTGAGTTGGGAACCACTTCTTCTACATAATCTTCTCCTATTTATAGCACTCTGTTTACAGTGATATTTAGTAAACAAACATTCTCCAAATTCGATTGGAAAAAGTTTAAGAAATTCAGAATTTTGCGAATTAAGGGTTCTTTTGGGAAAACGTTTTGCCAAAGTTTTGTGTGTGAAACTTAGAAATCTCGACACCCACGTGCCAAGGGTAAACCCAATAAGTGAATAAACTGCAAGTTTAAAGGTGCTGAAATTCGAATTACACTGAACAAACTGAAAAGTACATTAAATAAGTCGAAAACGCCTAATTACATCAACAGAAAAGAAATCGACAAGAATACAAAGTAACAAAATAACAAGCTTGAAACGCTCAAAGGCATGAAACATAAACAGCTGGTTCAGCAACATACTCCTCCATGATCACGTTAGGCTCGTTGAGTCTCTTTGATGCGAATATGTGAGCTTTTAGTGAGTTTTTAAGAGTTGAGTTGGGAACCTCTTCTTCTACATAATCTTCTCATATTTATAGCACTCCAAATGTCTCGCATGTCTTTCACGGTTTTTTCCTTTGCTGGGTGAGTTAGTGGGTTTTGCTCCTCCACAATCTCCTGCTTGCATTGGTACCTTCATGCGTAGTGGGGGGGGTGGTGCCTCCTAACCGTTCACTTGCCACGTGGGTGGCCATTGTGGGGGAGAGGCACACGTTCCTTCAATTGATTCATTCAAAGCTGCACGTGGTAAATATGCCCGTGTTAATAGCAACGACATCATTTATCGACTTTTGCTAGCGTTTAAACTTAGCATTTTCCTTGGTTTTCCTGGTCTTATTTTCGACAAGCAATGCGTTTTGGGCCAAACATTCTTGGGCCAACACACTCCAAATGTCTCGCATCTCTTTCACAGTTTTTTCCTTTGCTGGGTGAGTTAGTGGGTTTTGCTCCTCCACGATCTCCTGCTTGCACTGGTACCTTCATGCGTAGTGGGGGGGTGGTGCCTCCTAATCGTTCACTTGCCACGTGGGTGGCCATCGTGGGGGGGGGGGGGGGGGGAGGCACACGTTCCTTCAACTGATTCATTCAAAGCTGCACGTGGTAAATATGCCCGTGTTAATAGCAACGACATCATTTGTCGACTTTTGCTAGCGTTTAAACTTAGCATTTTCCTTGGTTTTCCTGGTCTTATTTTCGACATGCCCATGCGTTTTGGGCCAAACATTCTTGGGCCAACACCTGTTCCATCCTGTTCTGTCCCATTCCGTTCAGTTCTGTCATGTTTCGTTCCGTCAACAAACGCTACCTAAGGTTTTGTGGTGTTGTGTGATTCTAACTTAGGATTTCTAACACCTAGAGGTCTCGTCCAAACAGCTCCTTGCGGGTTGTGGGAAGATTGAAGAGCACCCACCACCGGTCCTGGAATATCTAGCATAGCTTGAGCACGAGACCACCTCGCATAAGGATGAAAAGGTTGCTGCTGGAACCTTGTGTTATTCCTTGTTTCCCACAAAACATAGCATAAAGTTTGAGCAATTCCAATAGGAGCTCAGTCAAAACCGTGATTCAAAACTCATGAACAGAGTCAAACTGTTCCACCCTTAAGGCAAGCGGCGACTCATACCAGAAACCACGGGCAGCTGGGCAATGTACGAAGACATGCTCCAGACCTTTAGGTCAAAGGAAAAAGCATGATTTAAATGTATATATATTGTTCATTCAATATATTAGAAGCACCAAGTGGGTCGAAAAATGATATGCAATGGAAGCATCTTGGTCGAGATTTAGTTCAAACACAACACTGCTAGACACATGGAACGTGGCAATTATGGAGGTGGAAGTGGTGCAAGGAGTTACCTGAAGTATAGCTACGGAAGTTATACAAATTGATACAAGTTGCTGCAAGTTATTTTATTTGTAATTATGCAAAGTGTGTGGCTATAATGTAGGGAGTTATTTTCTAAGATTTAATCTCTCCTGTAGGATTAGAGCAGCAGTTTCCTCTCATGCTTTATAAATATCAGTTTGTACTAAGAACAAGTGGTTGGATTCCTAAGGCTATGTTTGGATTGATGGAACATAATGGAGCGGAGCGGAATGGAGCGGAGCGGAATGGAATAAAAATTTCATTCCATTGTTTGGATATTTTACGACGGAGCGGAATAAAATTAGCACTACATTGTTTGGATAATGGACGGAGCTAGCGGAATGCATTATAATTTTTGTTATTCCTATATTATCCTTATTTTAAGATAAAAGACAAGCTGAAAAAGTAATTGAAAATTGGTAGCCAATATTCAATATCTTATGATCTGGTTAATGCCTTTGTTCATAGTTCAGGAAGTGCACACTTACAAATTATAGTGGAGAAAAAAATGAGAAACGATTTGCAGAATACATTATGCAGAACTCAACATCTTTACAAACTATGACAATCTGGTGTCTGCCTTGGTTAAAGCCAGAGGAAAAACTTGAAATGGAAAAAGAGTTGTCCATGTGCCCAAGAAGATATGCAACATGTGTGCTTTTATTTAAATGAAAACCCGTTGGCTTGTACTTGCATTAGCATGATATTGTCGAAATTGACTGCTTTTCTAAGCTATGGCCTAAGGATTTTGTACTCGTTTTACAATTTTTGGAGAAAATGAATGTTATTAATTTTAGATTTTACAAAAAAAAAATCGTGTATAGAAAGATTGCCTACAAAATATTTGATATAGGAAGAATCAAAAGATTCAATCATCAATGGCAAAAGCAAAGCAAAGGAGAAAGTCAGATTGTTACGTGATGGATGGTAGAAAATTAGGGCCACCAACTAGGAGAAGTTATGTATGGAGGTTATCATGGGTAGAATAGTATTTTTATAATTTAATTAAGTGATTAGTTTTTCTTTCCATTCATTTCCATCCAATTTGGGGTGGAGCAAATATGAAGGAAAGTAATGGAGCATGATGGATCTTGGACCACTACTTACCACTCCCTTCCATCATATTTTAAATAAAACAAACAATGGATCACTCCCTCAATCCAAACAAAGCCTAAATGACTGCAAAGCTCTAAAAAAGCCTCACATCTACGGTTATGGCAAATGACTTCAACGAGTGTCTAGTAGACGGATTCCTTCCACCCTTTACCATTCCAGTAATGTGAATTTGCTTTGTTCTCATTTTTCGTCTCTTTGATTATCTTTTTATTTCATGCAATTATCTTTCATCTTTCAACTTTCAACTTCTTTATTTTTAACTCTTGAAAACGCACATAAATTGCTTATAAGCCATCAAACTTGAAGAACCCATAAAATCGAATTTAAATCTAGTCCCTAGATTGATCCTTGAATTTACTTATTATTTTACCAAAAATCGGTGTAAACAAATGTTTAACACAATAAAATATGCTAGCAACACTTTTTTTAATACTCTATTTCTGCTATGCACACTTTATTTTCTCGCTAATTGGTTAAAATACACTACCTGACAGTATGGAATTCACTTCTCTCTATTTTTTTACATATCGAAATAAAAATTCACTTTTAATTTAATAATTAAGTACACATAACTTTCAACTAATTCATAAAAAATACTGAAATGAGAATATTAAAATTTGTGTAAAAAATGGCATATATACCATACAATTGTTTTATTCGTAAATTTCATACCTATACCAATTATATTGATAAAAACAAAGAATAAGCAATGATTGGTTATCATAGACCACGAGCAGTTCATCATGTGGACCCTGGCAACCTTAATCACGTGCCGTTAATTGCCAGCGCGTGCAGTAAGCTACCTTTGGAAAAACCCTCATTTTTAGGAAGCGCGTGGAGTTTCTCCGCGTCGGCACCTTTGAAAGATTTACCGGTTGCCGCCAAATAACTGGCCCGCGTCTTTTGAAATGACCAACTTATCCTTCGATTGAGCTTTGCTGTTTTCTGTTAACACACGAACTGCTGGGTTGTCTCAGTCTGTTGTCCACTACTCCAGATAGAATAATTAATGCGTTTATTTAGAATGACTTTTTACCCTTACACTTTTTTTTGGGCTCACCTTATACTTCTTTTTTTCTCTAAGTTATCCCACCGCCGGCAGCCATGAAATTTATCCTGCGAGGCTCTGAGATCACGTTAAGTGGGTGGGCCTCTCCAAACGAATGCTTCTCCATACGCACCGTCCAGAAATCAAACCCTGAATTAGATGTTAAGGAGCTCAAATATCTATCAATTGTGCTACATCTTATTGGTACAACCTTATACTTTATATATACCAACTAAGCAAGTATTCAATTTATGATATAAGATATTTAAATTGAGGTGGTGACTAACGTAAAAAAATGTCATGTGTTGCACATTGAGAAATATAGTCCCCGTTTGCTTACCAAGTGTTTCAACTTTGGTAAAAAATAACTAGGTTAACATGTATAATATGTGTAATCATGTAAATGTATTTTTCAAGTTAAGTAAAAAAAAAATTAACCACAAAAACTTGGATAAATAAAATGTATGTTCCATACAAACTTTTCGGTTAGAAAAAAGTTAGTTTCATGTGAGCGTTTAGTACCAAAATCTACTAACTTCGTTACTGAAAGGATGATCGTAACAGTTGTTTGTTGGGTAGTTACAATAATTAAGAAAAATAAACAACGGAAATAAACGATGATTTAAACAAATGAGAAAACGCATCGGAGAATTTAGTTCCTCATGCCAAACAAATAAAAACAAATAAAAAGATAGAAAAACTCATAACCGGACTAGAATGGTGAAATCCTTGCCCTAGCAAAGCCTTAAAATTTCCATAGCAGCCTCCCTTAAAGTTTCAATTTGTTCGAATGTGAATAAATATGATAAAATTCACAAAAATCAAGTTCATATATGAAGCTGGCAACTTTGGCCAATTTTTATAAAATGATTGATGTGGACTTATTAACCGTTAGTTTGGGTGAAATTTTGATATGTTATTCAAAATACATTGATCTTCAATCTGACCATTCAGATCGTCAATCAAATAATTGTGCTAAGAGAAACAGTCCGTGCAAGATCCAACCACGTCACTTAAGTAAAGCGTGTCTTTGAATGCTTCACTACAAGAAAAAGGGCATTTTGCGGCGGTTTCCCTAAACCGCCGCCAAAATGTTTTCTGCGGCGGTTTAAGCGGCGGTTTAATCGACCGACGCAAGTATGTTAATTTTGCGGCGGTTGTATGGTATTTAGCGGCGGTTGGTAGGTGTTTCGTTTAAAAAAATTATATCAGATTTGTCGCGGTGGTTAAAACCGCCGCAGTTGACTAATAATGTGCGGCGGTTGTTGAGGCGGTTTGTTGTTGTTTTTTTTTTAAATAACCTGCGTCGGTTGGGCCTGACAACCGCCGCAAGATTACAATTTCACACAAATTTGGCCCAAACCTAAGATTTCACTTTCCCTCTCCCAATTTTACTTTCCCTCACTTATTTTAATTTCCCCAATTTTACTTTCCCTCTTGTTAAAAAAAAAAGAAACTACCGATCCCTAAAACCCCAATTATACAATTTCACGTTCTGTTCTTCTTTGTTCCCTTGCTTCAGCGTCGTTCCCTTGCTTCAGCGTCTGCAGCGTAGGGTTCTTCAGCGTCTTCTCCTTTCCTCTCTTCTCTTCTCCTTTCCTCTCCTCTCCTCTCTTGCGTCTGGTTTCACTATTTTACAATCCCTAATTTTGATTTCTTCATGTTTGTTCAGGTTGATGTTCATCTCCTCTCTCACTACTGGAATTGGAACGTCTTTCTTGTGTTCGTATTTTATTATCCCTAGGTATTAACTCCAATACTTCCTTTCTAAATTTAGAAATACATGAAATCTGCAATGAACTATTTTAAAAAATTGATAAGTTCTGTGTGTCCAGTGTGTACATGCTCCACCTATTTTTATTGTTGGAAACAAATCTATAACAGACTCAGAGTTGTTTCCTATTTGTACACAGGTTTTTGAGATTACATCCTTTCGTTATTATGTTGATTGAAAATGGTACCACTTTGTTTCCTTAACATATATTTTACTAGGTGAGCAAGCATATGCTGATAAGTTAATTTAATCAATGAATCAGTGATAACCATCATGTATACACCGGGCGCTTATTAAAAAAATAATGTATACACCAGGTTATGAAATTACTGGGAACATCTTAAGAAATTTAATGATTTTTCTTTTACTGTATTTATGCGTTGGTTTGTATTTAGAAGGCATCTAAATACACCACTTGGTGCTAGTTTATATACATCTGGATATATATTTGACTATCCAAGTATTTGCTACCATGTTATGGGCCCGTTTGGTGGTCAGGATAGGATATGATAGGATATGATATGAGAACAGGATAAGAACAGGATATGATAAGAGCAGGATAGACTCTTATCATATCTTGTGTTTGAGGTGCACATGATAATGACAGGATATGATAAGGAAAAAAGTATCAGATTTATATTTGAATAAAAAATACATTTAAAAATTGATCATTCTATTAAATTTAATTTCTTTACATTTTCATGAATAGTCTATGTTTTAAAATAAATACAATTAATTTAAATTTTATTAATTAGTCTATTTTATTGTTTTGAAGATAGCATATATTTTAAATAAAATTATGCAGTTAACCAATTGGTTTTCATTTAGTCGTGACACGTGATAATTAACAATAAAAGTTAACTAAATTAAGAATATTATTATTTCAAAAGTACAAATTATAAATTTATAATTTAAATATAAAATACTTTTGAAATTAATAATAATTTATAAGTAGTTTTAAATAATAGGAGATGAAAATAGAAAATTAATCTATTACTATTAAAAAATCAATATTTGTAATCAATGGTTTTCACTTAGTTACGACACGTGATAAACAATAAAAATTAACCAAATTAAAAATATTATTATTTCAAAAATACTTTATGTTTAAATTATTATATAAGTAGATAAATAATTTTTTAATAATAGGAGATGAAAATATTAAATTAGTCTATTATTATTAATAAACCAATATTTGTAAGTGAGTAGTCTATTTTACTATTTATGAATAATAATTTTATTTATTTTTTATTTTAGTTAAATTAATATTTTATATTCATTAATTAATATTATTATAAATTATAAATTATATAATATTAAAATAAATTAATTTGAAGTTAGGATACTGAAAGAAAATATATAACTGATATCCTATCCTGTTCTATCCTAGCTCCCCTTTCAGGATAACTTTTGTAAGGCCCACATTTTTAGAATTAGACAAATTAATTAATTTCCGACTCACGCCTAGGGTGCTATGTAAGCGTGAGAGGAACCTGAACAAATAGTTTTTATATTCGGAGCTTCTAACGAAGTTTCCATCTGTGTTGTCAAATTTCTTTCGACGTTTCCAATCTTTCTTCAGAAGGAAGTTTCTCCATCCGATATCAATTGCAAAAAGTAGTT
Source organism: Lotus japonicus (assembly GCF_012489685.1). Lineage (NCBI taxonomy): Eukaryota > Viridiplantae > Streptophyta > Magnoliopsida > Fabales > Fabaceae > Lotus > Lotus japonicus. Next base: position 45,029,721 of record NC_080042.1, read on the forward strand.
CTGCGGCATATTTTGCAGCAGATTGTGTTCAAGCTATTTTCTCAATGAAAATGAATCCGGAGCAAGTATCGACCTTTTATGGAATGATACTTAGTTTAATTGCATAATATGACAACGTCATATTTGTTCTAATTCTCTAACCATTATTCTTTATCTTAATTCTTACTCATTTTTTGGTTTATGAATCATTTTAATTTGTCAAAGTGATCCTAATTTATATTTTATCATTTCATTAAGCTTCTCATAATTTTTGGTACAATAATATATCACATTTATATTTTTCTTCTAACTCTTTGAGCTAAATCTCTCGATGTCTAAATCAGTTCGTACCAAATAGCAAAATATCTTCTCCTTTTCCTTGGCTCTCCTTCCTCCACGTCCCACATGACCACCAATCACCTTTTCTCCTTCATTCTCGGCCACTCACCTCCCACCGTCCACTCTCTCTCACTCTTGACTTTTCTCCTTTTCTTCCCATAATATCTTTTCTCCTTCTTCAGCATAATTCATTCTTTCCCCTGCTGCATACCCACGCTCACCATCATCACCATATTCATTTCTTCTTCTATTTTCTTCTTATTTTCTCAACTTGCTGCAGCATCATCCTTACCATTCTTCTTCTTCTTCCTCTACCCATGGCAGCACCCATCACCGTGTTTCCTCTTCATTTCTCTTCTCCAAGCGTGGCAACACAAGCCACCACCACCATCATCGTGCTCCTCCTTGAACCACCACCGCTGGCCGCAAGCCACACCATGCCAGACTTCATGCTTTTCTCTCCTCTCCACGATATCACCATCCCCATGAAGCAACCAGCCAACACCTCCATGTATCCTCCCACGCGCGACAACAACATCACCGCTGGTCACCGCCGCCCTTTTCTCCCATGAGAACCCTTTTCTGTCCTCCCTCCATGGCCGAGCAAGTCATCCACAACACCATGTGGCTTCCATCGAAGCTCATCACCATCAACAAGACAAGAAAACGAGAGAAACAGAGAAGAACGACATCGCCGACGTCGCCGACGCCGCAATCTTCGCCCTTCGATTTCGTTGTCCTCGGGCCTCCGTTCACAGCGACGTGCGACGTGCACAACAAAACCCATGTTCCGAATCGCCGTTCCGCCGCCGTCGACCGCCGCCCCTGCCGCCTTCGGAGCCGTTTTCCGATCAACTCCGGCGACCGATGGAAAAAAACGGAGTATACCACGCCGATCCTTGCCGCGAGAGGAACAATAGCCCTCAATCAATTTCAGTTTTGGACAACTTTTGTCGGCGAGCACCGCCGATCTACAATTTGACTTCCTGGGCAAACTGTCAACTTTTTGGGGAAACGGACAACGCCATTGAGTTCTTGGCCGCGAAAGGATGAAGAAACACTATCCCGTTGTGTCTCCGGCGACAGTTCCTTCGTCAATCCCCGCGAACCACGACTTTCTCGGGCGACCCTTTGCCGACAAGTTTCTGAAACTTGATTTTCGTTCAATTGTGGAAACTTTGGGATTGACTGAACAAGCTTGTGAGGGAGACCTACACCGCGAGACTGGAACAACTCGAGGTAAGGGCAACTCTCCTAGTTATTAGCTATATGATTTAGGCGTCGATAACTTCGACCTGTTTATTGCTTCTGATTATGACTGTTGGACTGGACTGGGAAAACGTTTTCTAGAGGCTTCGGCCGTGTGAACTGATTGAGACGTGCGTCTCCGTTTTCTGGAGGCTTCGACCGTTTACTGGTTTCCGTCTTATTGTTTTATAGTGGATATACATGTTCTATTGCTCTAAATTGCAAAAGTGCATGAATCTGTTTTATGCCCAAACCTTATGGGTATATCGACTTCGAATACGGGTGTTATGAGAGTTAGCAAGTAGAATCTGTCGGACGGACTGTGCTACTGTTGACATGAAGGATCGAGGCTTTCGCCTAAATAAGGACATGGGGATCTTTAATCTGTTAGACTTTGAAATAAATGAATGCATAAGACTTGATTTGAGAATAAATTCCATAATGAATTAACTCAAAATAGAACACTTTGAATAATAAAGATAACCCATTTTGAGGAAAACTTAGGATATGAAATGAGTTCGAAAATGGAAAGGGTCGAAGATTCGAGGTTCGAGGAAAGATAATGATTCGAGTTGTGAACATCATGAAGAGGAGCCGTTATGAGTAGAACCGCCATTAAGTGCAGGTGCTACTCCTTGTGTGAAGTGATTGGTCAAAGGACCGACGTTTACCTTAGGGAAAAACGATAGAGACATGAACCATAGCTAGACACGTATCCGGGTGAGGACGAATCGTGGTTTGCTAGTTCTTGCATACCTGCATGACTTGATTAAGGGGCTTGTCCTTAATCCTATTAATTATGATTAAGAGGTTTGTCCTTAATCATATTATTTATCCATCGATTAGAGAGGATGGACCTTAATCGTATTGTTTACCCCTGGATTAAAGTGGCTGGACCTTAATCCTATTAATTACTCTTGATTAAGGGGTATGACCTTAATCATATTATTCGTTATTGGATTAAAGAGGATGGACCTTAATCCTATTATTTGCTTATGGATTAAAGAGGATGAATCTTAATCCTATTATTTGCTTATGGATTAAAGAGGATGGACCTTAATCCTATTATTTGCTTGTGGATTAAAGTGGTTGGACCTTAATCCTATTCTTTGCTATTTGATTAAAGTGGTTGGACCTTAATCATATTATTTGTCCTTGGATTAAAGTGGCTGGACCTTAATCCTATTATGTGTTAGTTGATTTAGAGGATTGACCTTAGTCATACTGTTTGTTATTTTCTTAAGAGGTTAGACCTTAACTCCTATTACTTGGATCGATTAAGGGGCTAGTCCTTGATCCTGTTATCTGTTTGCTGATTAGAGAGTATACACTACATCGTGTTAGATGATTGACCCCTGGGTCGTGCGTTTACATTAGTGGGGCGCGGTGTGGCCCTGGCAAGGGAATGAAGATACATCTAGGCGTAGACGGCGAGTGATGGATTGATGACTTGACGTTCAAAGGATAGAGATTGACTTATGCTGTGTCTAATTATTATTCACACACTACTTAACTATGCTAAATCAAGCTAGGACTTATATTACATTACTCTAGGAAGTTGACCCTTTCTGCCTTGTTTGCTTTGTTTGTGTTTGGGCGGTCGGCAAACTGCCAGACCCTAACAGGTGTGTCTCTGAGGAGCTCTTGATTGCTGCAAGAAGGTGATTGGACTGATTGATGATGAGACTTCCTTGGAGTGAGTGAACCAACCGAAGACTTGTGGAAGCAATAGTTAGATGTAAGGCTAGAGCCTTGGGTAGAGAAGCTTACCGTCATTGGTTGAAGCTCGTAGGAATGATTGTATTACTTACTTTGGTCTTGGGTAGGTTCCAATGCATTACTCTTCTGCAAATCTCCAGTGAGGGGATTGTAGGAAGTATATTGGTCTTAGGGTGTTATCGCATTTTGAACTTTGTTGTCGGTTAAGACATTACTTCACTGTATATTTTATATGTCTTGAACATCCGTCGTCACTCACGGGTGCTTGCCTTGTCAAGGCCGGATGTAAGGGTTTGGGTAAGAGTGTGCACATCACGTTTTGGAAATGTTTTGGAAAGAAAGCAAACGAAAAAAAAAAATATACCCGCTTTTATCAAGTCCTTTTTGGAAAATCATTTTATTTCATTTAATAGGTTACTAATTGTGACCCCCAAAAGTCGGGGTGTTACAACTTTTACACATGATTGACAGGATAGGATAGGAGACAGGATAGTGTTATCCTATCCTGCTGGCGCAACAAACATTAGATAACAACAGGATATGATTATTATCCTGTCATATCCTATCCTGTCCTGGTCACCAAACGGGCCCTATATGTATTGTTAAAGAGCCAATTGTCTAAATGCTTATGCTGTTTGCTGAAGGCCCAACAATGGTGTCATCCCTAACCTTTGAAGTGTGATTAAGGGATACAAGGATCAACTTTTAGATGTCTTTGTTAAGAAGGCTTGAAATTATGTATGCTAGTGAACCAACAATCCAAAAAAAATGTTATATTTACTGTTAAAGAACCAATTATCTAAATGCTTATGCTGTTTGCTGAAGGCCCATGAATGAGGTCATCCCTAACCTTTGAAGTTTGGATAAGGGATACAAGGACCAACTTTTAGACATCTTTGTCAAGAAGGGCTTGAAACTATGTATGCTTGTGCTCTCTTTTTACTAGTTTAGTTCGTTTGACTCTTTTTTACTAGTTAGTTGTTTTAATAGGTAGATTTCTTCCACTTCTTTTAGCCTATTCTGTTTCTTATTCTGTTATGTATGTTCCTTTGTTGCTTTATCTCACTTGAGAGAGGTTGTTCTCAAGAACTCTTTTATTCTTTATCTCACTTGAGTCAAGTTTATACACTTAATTTCAGCACATAAAACACATTCTTCTATGCTCAAACATACAAGGCAGTCCAATGATTATGACATTTCACATAATCATTCTAGTAACTCAGAAGCAGTTCAGTATGGGTAAAAAAATATCCAGTGGTGCAAGAGAATACAGGAAATATGTATGAGAATAATTCCTTAGCTAAGACCACTTCTTATTATGATCAGGCTTTCATTCATTAGATCCTTTTTTGTATTTTTGGCTTTCATTCATTAGATCCATTTTATATATATGCTATATATACTAATTTTTCTACCTTGATATATAATGTGCAGATCTCAAAAGAACTCCATCAAAGCCAGCAACTTGGGTGCCAATAACTGAACAGTAAGTGATTTTTTTTTGGATAACTTGTTGGTTAATAGCATGTTTTGAAGGAGTCATGAATATACTTTATACTGTTTTTATAATTCTGGTACTAATATCATGTGCATGTTATGTTGTTCTTGTAGTGGTACTAATTTTATAGGAGTTAATTTGCAATCTTTTCATCTTCACATTAGTTATGTTGTAAATGTTACTATTTTTTATTGATTACTACAGAAAGTAGCAATGGATAAGTCATGGATTTTGTTGCCACGAAATTCACCTGCATATCAGGAAGGGGTTAAGGGATTTTTAGACTTTGCCTTTGAGCGTAGTTCTGTTGATGGTGCAATATTATGCCCTTGTGGTCTATGCAATTTTAGAAAGTGGCTGACTAGAGATGTAGTGTATGAGCACTTAATTATTAAGCAATTCCCGAGAAATTACACCTTTTGGTTTGATCATGGCGAGACCCATGAAGTGGAAATTGAAAACAATTGTACTGCCAATGTGTCAAGTTTAGGACCAAACATTGTGAATGATGAAGATCCTATCCGAAACATGGTCAATGAAGCTTTTGGGGTCGATATGCATCGTGACAATGATTCAAATGAAGGCGTCCGTTAAGGTGAAGGACCAATGCCAAATGTTGGGCCACAAGGAAATCAAGCAAGAGAGTTTTATGAGTTGGCAAAAGATGGAGAACAACCATTGTACGAAGGGTGCACACGGTATTCTAAACTTTTTTTTATAGTGAAGTTGTATCATATCAAATTCCTATGTAAGATGACCGATAAGGCAATGACAATGATAATAGAACTACTACATGATGCATTTGAACATGCACAAATTCCAAGTTCATTTTACGAGGCAAAGAAATATATAACCAAACTTGGTTTGGGCTATGAAAAGATACATGCATGTCCAAGAAATTGCATGTTGTACTGGGGTGCGGATGAAAACAGAGAACAATGCAAAACTTGTACCATGTCTAGATGGAGAGAACCGAGTGGAAATGGTGAGAACTTGGTGTCAGAAGTTGACAAGTGCAAGAAGAAAGTGCCTCAAAAAGTTCTTCGTTACTTTCCTTTGAAGCCTCGATTGCAAAGATTGTTTTTGTCTTCAAAAACTGCTAATGATATGAGATGGCATGCTGTGTCTGCTAATAACAATGGCATGATTAGGCATCCCAGAGACTCTGAAGCTTGGCAGCATTTTGACTCAAAAAACACTGATTTTAGTAAAGATCCTCGAAATGTTCGTCTTGGTTTAGCTTCTGATGGATTTAATCCTCATAGTTTGTTGAGTGCGAGTAGTAGCATCTGGCCCGTTATTCTCATACCCTACAACACTCCTCCGTGGGTGTGTATGAAGCTGACATCTTTTATCCTTTCATTGATAATTCCTGGTAAAAAACAACCAGGAAATGATATAGATGTTTACTTGCAGCCTCTAATCAAGGAGTTGAAGGAATTATGGCATGATGGTGTAGATGCTTATGATGCGTCGACGAAGGAGATGTTCAAATTACATGCTGCTTTGATGTGGACAATCAGTGACTAAATAACACTAATTATGACCTGATAAATAAAATAAAAATAAGATAATAAAATGTAACAACCTTAAATGAAAACTCATCAATTCTAATCAAGGCAAATAAAAATCCTAACAAAATCTAGAAAATAAATAAACTAAATAAAAGTAGAGAAAATTCACCAAATCCAACCAAAAAAATCCTAAATTCTCCTAAAAACACCAAAAGCATGAACTAAGCCTGAAATGTCCTAAAATGACGTAAATGCCTTAATCAATCAATGAAACTACACACAAAATAACTAGAAAAAATAACCATAAATCTCGGGTCATCACTAATATTAGCGGCGATGGTACGGGGTCAAAGAATGGAGCGGGGGAGTTTGAAACCTCTGCATCAATCATAAAATACACAGATTAAACTGTAGGAGTTTGGGAGAGGAGGCTCTAACAGTTATCTCGAAGTAATATGAATTTGTCAACTTGAATCTTTCCTTTCTTTCATTGGTTTACTTGGTGGATTAATTGCATTTCCCATATCTCAAGGTTGTGGGGCAACTGTCCTAAAGAAAAGCATGTAAACTACCATTGTATTTGACATTAGATACTTCATGTACAGTTGGATAATCCATCATCCAATTTAATGATTTCTCTTGAGATCACCCTAGGGATAGGGGAGGTTCTATTTGTTAATTATAAAAGCTAGTCGTCCTTTAGAAAGATAGCGCAAAGAAAGAACCGAGCAAACTGCTTTCACATCCTCTTGAACCGCTTGTCATATCTAAACTAGCTACTGGCAAAGTCTATGGCTATCAGTCTCTTGCTTTTATTTTACTTTAACAGACCTACCTCTTGTCAGGAGCGAATGTTATCCATGACTCATTCCCTTTAACGAATTAATCTCGCTCAACATCGTTGGAAAGTTAGAACTGTATTAACAGCTACTCTATAACGAATGTCTTAATGCAGCGCTAAAGATTTAATAACTAAAGATTTATTAACCATCTTTAGCCAAACAACATTTAATTGTATAAACTTACTTTTATACTTCATTCTTATTTTAGAATAATATTGCAAATCCATACAGATGATGACAATGGATCTTAGACTTCGTAGGAGTTTTATTCATTTTTAAAAACAAATAGGAATCTATGAGCAATCTGGGATTCGATTCAAATCCTCTTAGTTTTTTTTATTGAAAATGTTTAAGTGTGACTTTAATTTTATGCTGAAAAGTGAACAAGAGTTCTTTAAAACTACATATTCAGAACACTGAAATGGTTAATTTCGTTTTCATTGTTGAAATTTATGATATTTGGAAGCTTTTTATGCCAGTAACCTCAAACGCAGAATCAGTAACAAATTACCAATTTGTCACGACCCAAAATCCTAAGTCGTGACCGGCGCCCAGACTACCACCCTAGCCTGGCAAGCCTCTTCCTCAACGAATCATTTTCCAAACAATTTATTCAAAAATATCATTGTACACATATATAAAAACACTAGAATCTCTTTTGTAATTCCAATAGTTACAAATTAACAACATCTGTCAATAAGTTCTTCCATAACCAGTATTTTAAGTGAAATATAAAATCAACTCGAGCACTCAAGTGTCAACTCTTAAAATAAAATAATAAATCAAAATCTCAAATCTAAATCCACCTAGGACTCCCTATAGCTGCAGATAACCAGGATTAAAGAAAAGACATCAATATGACAACCTGTCAAAGGAAATAAGTCGAATGATCTGAATCTGACAATGGTCTGCTACTCAGTTGCCTGAAAATCTGTGGAGGAAAATAAGGAATGGGGTAAGTCACAAAGACTTAGTGAGCAGTCAACAACCACCATGAACAGGAAGAGGAAACAGAATAGGCACGAGTTTTTCGCTCTCAACTCAGTATAAACAATCTATATCATCCATAATACCAATTTAAATCATTTCAACAATGAACTTGACAAAAATCATAAAGTTCATAAATAATCATTTCAAATAAATACAGTTAAAATCATATCCAGATACGAAAAACATAAAACCAGAAATATAATTTAATAGGGTCACACATGTAGAACCATGAGGCGGCTCCATCTCGCTGATAGCCCTCTCCTCCTAAGGGATGGCCTCTCCGATAGGGGTGGCTCCATCAAGCGGATAGCCCTTTCCTTTCTCAAGTCACATCGTGTCATTGGGGGAAGCTACATCTCATTGATAGCCCTTTCCTCTTAAGGATTAACTTACCCAAGAGGCGGCTCCATCTAACGGATAGCCCTCTCCACCCGGAATCATGTCATATCTCATCAATCTCATCGGGGGAAGCTACATCTCGTTGATAGCCCTTTCCGTGCACTGGCGGCTCCATCTAACGGATAGCCCTCTCCTCCCGGAATCAAACTAGCTAGGTGCACCTAGGCCGTTACCTCTGTTAACGGCTACGGGGTTCTATCAAGGATCCCCAAAACCATTTTCTCAAATCATATCAAGTCTCATCAACAGTCTCAAAATCAGCTTTCCAATACTCATCAAAGTTTTTCAAAATAACATTCTCAACATCAACTTTCAATGCTCATAAAAGCTTTTCAAGTTCACAATCTCAATTTCACATAATTTCAAAATTAAACCAATGTCATTCTCTTTTAATACCAATTCATAAAGCATGCTCAAAACCAGCTTCATAAAATCAACTTTCAGAGTTCAAGAATGATAATCAAACATATAAAAACATGTTTCCCCAATTTAGATGAATAAGCAATACGATAAAATAATTAAATCAGTTATAGGATCATTAAAAATATGTCATAGTAGTTGAGAACCACTCACAACTATGAAGAATAACCACAATTGCTTTCAGCAATCCTACGACCATCGAACGATCCACTTGCCGTCGAATCTGAACACAAAATTAACCTCAAACCTTCAGCATTTATTACCCTTTTGATATACTACCCATGAGCAACGTTAAAATCCCCAAATAAGTAGCAAAGCCCTATAAATTAATTCTGCTTAATTCTAACATGCTATAATACTACTATTTAAATTGTAGGTTGTAGGTATACCTCCCTGAAGCCAAATAAGCAATTCTAAAAGAGTGGGTACTCTTCTCCTCTTTCAGAACACAAACCCTAACTCCCAAACATTTTTTTTTTCCGAAGCCATTCCATATGAATACCAAAACCTTTCTTCATGAATGTGCAATTTTCTTGGTGGTAATTAGTTTTGTTCATGGTGGAGAAGAAAAGAACACAGAAGAAGAAATGGAGGGGGGAAGCCATATGCCGTCAACGAGAGAAAGACGAAGAAGAAAAATAGAAAAAGAGAGAGAGTGTGTGATATAGCTTTTGGAAAAGAAATGGGTACTGGGGGGTTACGGGGTGTTTAAAAACCAATTAAGATAGTTTTTTTTTCTTATCTTTTATATTTATATACATATGTATATATACTATTCAAATCTTTTTTTTTTTTTTAACTCAAAACGAGTCGTTTCAATCTTCCCTCCTTAAGAAAAATTCGTCCTCGAATTTTGAAGTTTTAACCAACCTTGTGTTTTCAATAGCAAGAGATGCTTCCCTCATATGATTACTCTAGCTTCCCAAGACATCTCTTACTAGATGGTCCTCGCCAAAGAACTTTCATTGAACTAATATTCTTAGAACATAGGTATCTCACCATTTCTATCCACTATTGCTACCGTAACTCCATCTAAGATAAATGTTCACCTAACTCTACATCCTCATCACAAAAAAAATGAGAGATTGATCATAGAGGTATTTCCGAAGCATATACGCATGAAACTGTATGAACTGTAGAAAGATTTGGCATAAGTGTCAATCGATAAGCTATAGGGTCATCCCTCTCTAAGACCTCAACAATCCAATGAATCTTTGACTCGGGTTTTTCCTTACTACCAAACCGTAAAACTTCTTTCATCGGAGAATCACGTAAAAACATAGTCACCAATTGTCCACTTTAAAGGGTGTGGTCTCCTATTGGCATAAGACTCTTTTTTTTTTTTCTCATTATAAGGTAATCAAACAATCATGAACCAACTGAGCTCTCTACTACATATTTTTCAAGCTACAAGCTTAGCTTTCTCATCTTCAATTCAACCTATTAGTGATATGCCCGCCTACCAAACAAGGCCTCAAGTGGTCCCTTCTTTATGCAAGACTAGTCATTACTATCCTAGGTGCATTACCTCAAAACAAGCATATATCATCCTAGATATTAATAGTCCACTCAAATTAGCAATCAAGAGAAATAAAACAGTCCTTAAATTCAAGCAAGTCCTTAAAGCATATATAAAAAAAAAAAATTCCAAAATTGTGCAATGAATTGAGCTCCTCAATAATGATAAACACATGTTCACCATGTAAATAATCACTTTCATCTTAGTGGAGCTTAGTATATTGGCTGCAGTATAAGTATTATTCATGGGCAAAAAGAGTGCATACTCAGTCAATCGACCCATTATCACTGATACAAAATCATCACGCATTTAAGTCATAAGAAAACCTAACACAAAGTTCATAACAATATTTTCTCACTTACTCAATGATATCTTAATATATTGAAGGAACATTTATGGCTTTTGTGCGTAGCCTTCCTAAACATGCAGAAACAAATTACTATGTCTTTCTGTATCTTTTCCCACTAATAAAATTTCTTCCCATCTTAATACCTTTTGATTAGAATCTGAATGTATGGTTTAAGAATAATAATAATGATATAAGTCCACTAATGTGTGTATTAAGCACACACAACTATCATCCAAGTCATAAAATGTCATCAGAGTCTACTGAAAATGTGGAACCTTTTCACTTTGAACAACCTCCACCATCTTCACCACTTACCGGTCTTGACCCTTATCATATTTAACATCATCAACCGAAGGAGAATCAATTTCCATGTGAACCAACAATGAGTTGGATCAAGAAACCCAAACCAAAATCTATTATCAGCAACTTCTAGTGTTATTCCTTATCTTAGGAATATAACCCAATAATGATTTAAAGATGCGGCTCATTAAATCCATAAAAACAAAAGTGGCATCACTAAGTCCATAAGAATGACTAATAACTCTTTACAGTCACAACATATTCTGAAGATTACCTTCAAAATGTCCTCTTTTCTATTCCTAATTTGTTGCTACACAAGTGACAACTCATATTTTCAAAAATATTGAGCTCATTGCAATCAATCAGATCACTCCTCTATGCAAGTTAACTGATTTTTTGTTGTTCATTATGTACTTAATTGCATGGTTCTATCTTCCTTTTTCACAAACAAAACTAGCATCAAGAACCAATTTTATGGAAACTATATTCCCCTACTAGCCGGTACTTCAAGAGATTCTCCAATAATACATTAAGAATTTCACACTCCACAAAAAGAACTCTTCTGTTTTTATTTCCACTGATTGAGTGTCCTCTTATCCAAAGTCAAGTATCCATGACAACCCGTCCTTAGTAACCTCCTAACTTCGACCCTAAAATTAGATTATATGGTTCCCAACTTCACTCACCCTGAATGAGAAAGATGATTGTCCAGGTAATTCAGATCTCATATACTTTGCTATGTTAGTCCAAAATATCATGATACCAAAAGATCACACCAAAATCAACAATTTCTAAAGCTACGCTTTCTACCAACAACTCTCAATCCCCAATGGATATCTCGAATTAATAGCGCACATAATCAACCATCAACAACTCCTTCAAAGCATTTGAATGTAATAATGATAAGAATCACAATATGTAATATTCAAACTTAAAATATATATATATACATATCTATCAATATGTGTCTCTTCGTGTATATATGACAGCACATATCTTTCTCAATATTTCCCAAGAATAGCGCGACAAAAAGTCTTAAGCCAAGAGTCAATTTCAGTATCATGTTAAAACTAATCTAATGTAACTAACGTTTCTATAAGATACAAGGCAACCTTGTACCAATCTGATCCAATAAAATTGTAACAATGATCTTACGCCACACATCCAACCTGCCATTTTAATAACTCAACACCTTTCGCAAATTGAAGCTTCAAAACCAATTCCAATTAAGCATTAATAACTTGGTTATAAAACTTCTCTAGATTCTATTCCCAAAGATTATGAATGTCCAAAGTGACCTTTGCATCACCACAAATTCCTAAAGCCAAATGCCACACAAGTGTTGTAAGGGTCAGAGAAAATGCTAAAGACGCTCCTATGTATGCTTATCCACGACTAGAGGAAGTTGCACCACAACCACAAGACAATCCTCCATAATATGACTTATCTCCATGCACTAATTGCACACCCTACTTTCTCCAAAGAAAGCTACATCATGAATCTTTTGACAAGCAAAACAAGGCGTAGAAAATTTATTATATGAATCTCCACAAGGCTTGAAGATTGTTCACTATAACCACCCTATGAAATCATTGTACTCAGTCTACTCTAGAAATCAAGCACTTGTGTCAAACCATCTATGACATTCTCCGAAAGAAAACAATCAATGAATCCCTATGAAAAATCAGCCATGCTAACGAAGGTGATCTTGTCGCTCTCGTACGCGTAGAGTCATCAAACTAATCATATGCTACAACTCCCAGCTGAAAAATGTTAGTTCTATTGCATGTGTGAGAATCCAAGTGCTCTCTATAGACTCTCAAAGCATCACTAATCCTATGTGGATTCTCACTTCCACTAGTACCAAAAGTAGGATAGTTAAGCTTCAAGTAACTAGTTAATGTGACCTTAGTATCTCTAGTGGTAACTACTTGTTGTTGCTCTCTTCTGTCTAACCTCAAGATATTGCTCGTAATTTCCTTATGTAGGTTGTGCGGCAAAAAATCACTCAAACGCGTCATTGCAATCATCTTATAATTCCCCTATACCAACCACAAGCTATATCATCCCTAAATTTCATTACCTCGATAAAAGCACATATACATTGACTACTTCAACGGATAACCAGTGCCTAACAGCAATGGTCCTAGGCTTACATTACAATGCCGACCACGACCGCCTTAAACAAGGTCCTAATAAGAAGCCTCATCTTCTAATAGAAATTCAAATTTAGGTGGCAACCTCACTGAACAACGAATATTCATTGAATATAAGACATGACTCAGAATTTTGTGAATGAGGAACGAACTCAAATCACACTTGGAAACAACACTAAGACTCTCATGAGGCGTTAATAGCATCTTTAAAGTAAGTTGTGCCGCGGTTCACAATTTACTAAAAAGATTCTATCTCTACCTTATGTCTGCAGCTATTAGGACCTACAGCCAAAGCTCTGATACCAACTTTGTCACGACCCAAAATCCTAAGTCGTGACCGGCGCCCAGACTACCACCCTAGCCTGGCAAGCCTCTTCCTCAACGAATCATTTTCCAAACAATTTATTCAAAAATATCATTGTACACATATATAAAAACACTAGAATCTCTTTTGTAATTCCAATAGTTACAAATTAACAACATCTGCCAATAAGTTCTTCCATAACCAGTATTTTAAGTGAAATATAAAATCAACTCGAGCACTCAAGTGTCAACTCTTGAAATAAAATAATAAATCAAAATCTCAAATCTAAATCCACCTAGGACTCCCTATAGCTGCAGATAACCAGGATTAAAGAAAAGACATCAATATGACAACCTGTCAAAGGAAATAAGTCGAATGATCTGAATCTGACAATGGTCTGCTACTCAGTTGCCTGAAAATCTGTGGAGGGAAATAAGGAATGGGGTAAGTCACAAAGACTTAGTGAGCAGTCAACAACCACCATGAACAGGAAGGGGAAACAGAATAGGCACGAGTTTTTCGCTCTCAACTCAGTATAAACAATCTATATCATCCATAATACCAATTTAAATCATTTCAACAATGAACTTGACAAAAATCATAAAGTTCATAAATAATCATTTCAAATAAATACAGTTAAAATCATGTCCATATACGAAAAACATAAAACCAGAAATATAATTTAATAGGGTCACACATGTAGAACCATGAGGCGGCTCCATCTCGCTGATAACCCTCTACTCCTAAGGGATGGCCTCTCCGATAGGGGTGGCTCCATCTAGCGGATAGCCCTTTCCTTTCTCAAGTCACATCGTGTCATCGGGGGAAGCTACATCTCGTTGATAGCTCTTTCCTCTTAAGGATTAACTTACCCAAGAGGCGGCTCCATCTAACGGATAGCCCTCTCCACCCGGAATCATGTCATATCTCATCAATCTCATCGGGGGAAGCTACATCTCGTTGATAGCCCTTTCCGTGCACTGGCGGCTCCATCTAACGGATAGCCCTCTCCTCCCGGAATCAAACTAGCTAGGTGCACCTAGGCCGTTACCTCTGTTAACGGCTACGGGGTTCTATCAAGGATCCCCAAAACCATTTTCTCAAATCATATCAAGTCTCATCAACAGTCTCAAAATCAGCTTTCCAATACTCATCAAAGTTTTTCAAAATAACATTCTCAACATCAACTTTCAATGCTCATAAAAGCTTTTCAAGTTCACAATCTCAATTTCACATAATTTCAAAATTAAACCAATGTCATTCTCTTTTCATACCAATTCATAAAACATGCTCAAAACCAGCTTCATAAAATCAACTTTCAGAGTTCAAGAATGATAATCAAACATATAAAAACATGTTTCCCCTATTTAGATGAATAAGCAATACGATAAAATAATTAAATCAGTTATAGGATCATTAAAAATATGTCATAGTAGTTGAGAAACACTCACAACTATGAAGAATAACCACAATTGCTTTCAGCAATCCTACGACCATCGAACGATCCACTCGCCGTCGAATCTGAACACAAAATTAACCTCAAACCTTCAGCATTTATTACCCTTTTGATATACTACCCATGAGCAACGTTAAAATCCCCAAATAAGTAGCAAAGCCCTATAAATTAATTATGCTTAATTCTAACATGCTATAATACTACTATTTAAATTGTAGGTTGTAGGTATACCTCACTGAAGCCAAATAAGCAATCCTAAAAGAGTGGGTACTCTTCTCCTCTTTCAGAACACAAACCCTAACTCCCAAACATTTTTTTTTTCCGAAGCCATTCCATATGAATACCAAAACCTTTCTTCATGAATGTGCAATTTTCTTGGTGGTAATTAGTTTTGTTCATGGTGGAGAAGAAAAGAACACAGAAGAAGAAATGGAGGGGGGAAGCCATGTGCCGTCAACGAGAGAAAGACGAAGAAGAAAAATAGAAAAAGAGAGAGAGTGTGTGATATAGCTTTTGGAAAAGAAATGGGTACTGGGGGGTTACGGGGTGTTTAAAAACCAATTAAGATAGTTTTTTTTTTCTTATCTTTTATATTTATATAAATATGTATATATACTATTCAAATCTTTTTTTTTTAACTCAAAACGAGTCGTTTCACAATTCCCCTATAACACGTTACTAGGGAATCGATAACAGATACTGCAAATCTATATATTATAGAAAAGAGGAAGGCTATGAGCCCCACCTCCATGACATGGCATTCCAAGACCCACTCTCCACCACCCCCCCTCTTTACGTGACAAGTGTCACCTCCTAATTATTTTGGACTTCAATTGTAAAAGCCCAATTACTTATTTCAGTTTTTAGCCTATTAATCAAAGAATGGGGTTTCTCATTTAATGGTTCAATGACTCTTAATTTGTTTCCAAGCTTCTGATGCAAAAACAATAAAAACGTAATAATTTTCATCTGTGCGTTTTAAATCAAATTGAATACAAATTCTGTAAATGCATTGACCAAAACTTAATCAAAATAATAATGAAATGGTGTTGATTTGAACTATTTCCGTCAATTACATGGGCCCATATTATTTTAACTTCAAAAACTGAAATTGTTTTGCTACTCCCCATTTTTACGTTACTATTGTTTTGCATTCATTTCCTTATTTGTAAAGCAGAATGATGGGAAAACCATTGAGCAACTAAAAGATCTTGCAGAGGTATGTATATGGGTTCAAATGTGTCTATTTTAAAAATTAGATTTTTCCCGTATCCAGTGCCTGCAATAAGAACCCACTCTAATTTGAAAGGGTTCATGTAATTTTGAAATAAATAAAATCTTTACCTCTTGAAAAAGGAATAAGATATCATGTCCACTGATCGTTACATTAAAAACCGTTATCTGACTTCAGAAAATAAAATTATCATTACAGTCTAAAGAACTGAATCAGGGATGCCAATTTCAGAAAATAAAAATCCTCATAATTGAGAATTCCGTTAAGAATTTATGATTGAAATCGATATTTAATTCAGTTAAAATGCTGTTAATGTGTTTCAGAGTTCAAAAATTGATAAATATACCATGTGTTTGTGTTGAAATTCATGATTTACACATTATTTAAACCAACTACACTATTTATATAGCAACAGATATCACACATTGTAACATTTTTTGTGTTAATTTTTCAGAAGTCCTATTGTGTGGTTCTTGGTACGGTTAAGTACATTGCAGATGGTATGGATTGGTACTACCCTGCGTGCAAGTGTAGCAAGAAGGTATATCCTGCCGACGGAATGTATTTCTGTGAGCCATGTAATCGTCACGTTGTTTTCTATATCTATATATTATAGAAAAGAGGAAGGCTATGAGCCCCACCTCCATGACATGGCACTCCAAGACCCACTCTCCACCACCCCCCCTCTTTACGTGACAAGTGTCACCTCCTAATTATTTTGGACCTCAATTGTAAAAGCCCAATTACTTATTTCAGTTTTTAGCCCATTAATCAAAGAATGGGGTTTCTCATTTAATGGTTCAATGACTCTTAATTTGTTTCCAAGCTTCTGATGCAAAAACAATAAAAACGTAATAATTTTCATCTGTGCGTTTTAAATCAAATTGAATACAAATTCTGTAAATGCATTGACCAAAACTTAATCAAAATAATAATGAAATGGTGTTGATTTGAACTATTTCCGTCAATTACATGGGCCCATATTATTTTAACTTCAAAAACTGAAATTGTTTTGCTACTCCCCATTTTTACGTTACTATTGTCTTGCATTCATTTCCTTATTTATAAAGCAGAATGATGGGAAAACCATTGAGCAACTAAAAGATCTTGCAGAGGTATGTATATGGGTTCAAATGTGTCTATTTTAAAAATTAGATTTTTCCCGTATCCAGTGCCTGCAATAAGAACCCACTCTAATTTGAAAGGGTTCATGTAATTTTGAAATAAATAAAATCTTTACCTCTTGAAAAAGGAATAAGATATCATGTCCACTGATCGTTACATTAAAAACCGTTATCTGACTTCAGAAAATAAAATTATCATTACAGTCTAAAGAACTGAATCAGGGATGCCAATTTCAGAAAATAAAAATCCTCATAATTGAGAATTCCGTTAAGAATTTATGATTGAAATCGATATTTAATTCAGTTAAAATGCTGTTAATGTGTTTCAGAGTTCAAAAATTGATAAATATACCATGTGTTTGTGTTGAAATTCATGATTTACACATTATTTAAACCAACTACACTATTTATATAGCAACAGATATCACACATTGTAACATTTTTGGTGTTAATTTTTCAGAAGTCCTATTGTGTGGTTCTTGGTACGGTTAAGTACATTGCAGATGGTATGGATTGGTACTACCCTGCGTGCAAGTGTAGCAAGAAGGTATATCCTGCCGACGGAATGTATTTCTGTGAGCCATGTAATCGTCACGTTGTTTTCTATATATTATAGAAAAGAGGAAGGCTATGAGCCCCACCTCCATGACATGGCACTCCAAGACCCACTCTCCACCACCCCCCTCTTTACGTGACAAGTGTCACCTCCTAATTATTTTGGACCTCAATTGTAAAAGCCCAATTACTTATTTCAGTTTTTAGCCCATTAATCAAAGAATGGGGTTTCTCATTTAATGGTTCAATGACTCTTAATTTGTTTCCAAGCTTCTGATGCAAAAACAATAAAAACGTAATAATTTTCATCTGTGCGTTTTAAATCAAATTGAATACAAATTCTGTAAATGCATTGACCAAAACTTAATCAAAATAATAATGAAATGGTGTTGATTTGAACTATTTCCGTCAATTACATGGGCCCATATTATTTTAACTTCAAAAACTGAAATTGTTTTGCTACTCCCCATTTTTACGTTACTATTGTTTTGCATTCATTTCCTTATTTGTAAAACTAATTTTTGCAATCATGAAAGTGCATATGGTCAATTCCATTCGGACCATTAAATTTCCTAAAATAAGTTTTGCAGTCATTAAATTTCGAACCAATCAACGTGGGAATCATAACAAAAGGACCATGCTATTAGGAATCATAACAAATAATAGTGAGATTGACCAATATGATTTAAAAACAAAAGTCAAGACTGATTTTGAATTTCTCCGTGTGTTGATTCAGGCCGCAGCAAATATGGAGGTGGACTGCCATTATTTTTTTTTCCTTCCATTTTTAGAATGGAGTAACCCTAATTCTCAATTTCCTATATAAATAACCTCATGTTCATTCTTCAAATTCATCTTTTATTCCCACCAACCATTACCTTTGAAGATTTCTTTGTTCTAATGGCAATCGACGATCTCTCAACCATCGATGCCTCTAAAGAGAACTAACTGGTGTATTGTCGCAAAGGTGAACCGGTTGTGGCTTAGTCCAAGCCTATATGGATCCAAGCTTCCATTTTCCATGGACATGATACTCATGGATGAGAAGGTAAATAACTTTTCACATAAACTATCTTTTTTTACGTCATTTTTGTTTAAATTATAAATTCTTACGTTATCCTTTAATTGAATTTCAGGGTTGTAAAATACATGCTTCCGTTCGGAAGACTCTGATATACCGATTCCAATCTTTACTAAGTGAGGGTCGTGTATATCAGATTTCGTTCTTCGGCGTTGGAGAAAGCGGTCGTGATTTCCGACCGACCTCGCATCCTTTCAAAATTAACTTTGATATTCATACATATGTGCGCTTGATTCCCAACAAGACCATTGACTTGAGCCCGTACAATTTTGTACCAATATCTGATATAATGTTCAAGGATCTTGATACGTCTTTTCTGATAGGTATGTGAGATTAATTTAGATTTAAATGCAAGACCATTGACTAGAACCCGTACAATTATTTTAGATTTAAATGTGAGATTTGCTTCCACGTTAGTCTAGAAAAAAAAAACCAAGATTTGCTTCATTAAACACCAATTTCGTATTATTTATATTAAATTTGTTTACTCACAGTTTGGCCTAGATATATTTTACGTTTAGAAATATACGGTTTGGTGTAATTTATGAATAAAAAAATAAACAAGCCTAAATTGGTGTGAATCTTAAGCCTCTTTTTTTTATCCTTTTGTTTTTCAAAATTACTGATATGTTATTTGGATTAATGTTTCTATGATTGTACAGATGTGATTGGAATTCTCACTGGTGCAAGTGCTGAACAAGAATTCGAAAAAGATGGTGGGAAGCAAAAAAGAATTACGATTGAACTTGATCAAGATGGGTACACCCAATATCATTCCTTATTCAAGTTTCCGCGTGTTTAATTATTAATTTTTTAAAAATTTATAATTTCGCATTTGTTTTGGTAGGGCTCGGGTTGAATGCGCCTTTTTTGGAAAGTATGTCGATGAGGTCGTTGGTTACCTTGGATCTGCTGATGCAACCAATGCCGTTGTTGTTGTTGTGAGTTGTGTCAAAGTCAAGCCCTTTAAAGGTATTTTAAAGTTTCATCTGGTGTCAAATAATTAAAGTACATGACAAATTTGTAAATGCAAACATTCATAATTTGGATGCTACAGGTAAGACAAGTCTCCAAAATGTTTACGGAGCTACCAAGGTGATTTTTAATCCTCTCATAGAAGAAGCTGCCCCCCTCCGAACTAGGTCAGTTAAGCTCTGAAGGGTTTTAATTTACTCCCCTTTTTTCTATTTAGATAAAATAAATTAATCGTCTATCTGTTAGGTTTTTGGAATCACATAATAGTGCAGTGCATGTCATCAGTCCGCTGCAAGATTCTGCAGGAAAAACTACCCCTGAAGATGATTTTTTAAAGCAGAATGATGGGAAAACCATTGAGCAACTAAAAGATCTTGCAGAGGTATGTATATGGGTTCAAATGTGTCTATTTTAAAAATTAGATTTTTCCCGTATCCAGTGCCTGCAATAAGAACCCACTCTAATTTGAAAGGGTTCATGTAATTTTGAAATAAATAAAATCTTTACCTCTTGAAAAAGGAATAAGATATCATGTCCACTGATCGTTACATTAAAAACCGTTATCTGACTTCAGAAAATAAAATTATCATTACAGTCTAAAGAACTGAATCAGGGATGCCAATTTCAGAAAATAAAAATCCTCATAATTGAGAATTCCGTTAAGAATTTATGATTGAAATCGATATTTAATTCAGTTAAAATGCTGTTAATGTGTTTCAGAGTTCAAAAATTGATAAATATACCATGTGTTTGTGTTGAAATTCATGATTTACACATTATTTAAACCAACTACACTATTTATATAGCAACAGATATCACACATTGTAACATTTTTGGTGTTAATTTTTCAGAAGTCCTATTGTGTGGTTCTTGGTACGGTTAAGTACATTGCAGATGGTATGGATTGGTACTACCCTGCGTGCAAGTGTAGCAAGA